>NC_037338.1:59043544-59346229 GCF_002263795.3 Bos taurus | reverse complement strand
CCTTTGATTGTGTGGATCACAATAAACTGTGGAAAATTCTGAAAGAGATGGGAATACCAGACCACCTGACCTGCCTCTTGAGAAACCTGTATGCAGGTCAGGAAGGAAGGGTTAGAACTGGACATGAAACAACAGACTGGTTCCAAATAGGAAAAGGAGGACGTCAAGGCTCTATATTGTCACCCTGCTTATTTAATTTATATGCAGAGTACATCATGAGAAGTGCTGGGCTGGAAGAAGCACAAGCTGGAATCAAGATAGCCGGGAGAAATATCAATAACCTCAGATATGCAGATGACACCACCCTTATGGCAGAAAGTGAAGAGGAACCAAAAAGCCTCTTGATGAAAGTGAAAGAGGAGAGTGAAAAAGTTGGCTTAAAGCTCAACATTCAGAAAACGAAGATCATGGCATCCAGTTCCAGCACTTTATGGGAAATAGATGGGGAAACAGTGGAAACAGTGTCAGATTTTATTTTTCTGGGCTCCCAAATCACTGCAGATGGTGACTGCAGCCATGAAATGAAAATACGCTTACTCCTTGGAAGGTAAGTTATGACCAACCTAGATAGCATATTCAAAAGCAGAGACATTACTTTGCAAACAAAGGTTCGTCTAGTCAAGCCTATGGTTTTTCCAGTGGTCATGTATGGATGTGAGAGTTGGACTGTAAAGAAGCTGAACGCCGAAGAATTGATGCTTTTGAACTGTGGTGTTGGAGAAGACTCTTGAGAATCCCTTGGACTGCAAGGAGATCCAACCAGTCCATTCTGAAGGAGATCAGCCCTGGGATTTCTTTGGAAGGAATGATGCTAAAGCTGAAACTCCAGTACTTTGGCCACCTCATGCGAAGAGCTGACTCATTGGAAAAGACTCTGATGCTGGGAGGGATTGGGGGCAGGAGGAGAAGGGGACGACAGAGGATGAGATGGCTGGATGGCATCACTGACTCTATGGGTGTGAGTCTCAGTGAACTCTGGGAGTTGGTGATGGACAGGGAGGCCTGGCGTGTTGCGATTCATGGGGTCTCAAAGAGTCAGACATGACTGAGCGACTGATCTGTTCTGATACCACCAAAACTACCATTTAATAGAAAAACTTGCAATGACTTTTTAAAATCTAGATGTGTATCAAAATTATCTTGGAAGCTTTTGAAAAATACGAATTCCCAGGTACTGCTTTTTATCCTCCGAAGTTCCAGACATGTTTCTAATGAGCAGGCGTGTTTAAAAAACCAGACTATGTGGTGGTCTTTTACTTTTACCTAGTTTGATTTACTTTTTCTATTTCATATTCAGTGGTCCCATTTCATTCAGTTTATGTTTTCCAATTTCTCCATCTCTTCCTTTTTTTAGTTTTTATATTACTTCTTAAGCTTTTATCAAGCATAGTAGAAAAGCTTTGAATACATACATATATATATATATGTATAATATATATATCTTAGAAAGCTTATTAATTAAAATTTTGCCCAACTAAAACATTCATGGCATTTTGATTTCACTTGTTTGTTTAGTATGAATCGAATGCTAGACGTTTAATTAAAAAAAAATATACAACAAGCAACAAAGGTTTACTGTATAGCACAAGGAACTCTAGTCAATATCTTGTTATAACCTATAACAGAAAATAATCCCCAAAATATATGTTTATATGTAGAACTGAATCACCTTGCTGTGCACCTGAAACATTGTAGGTCAACTATACTTTAATAAAATATATACGAACAGAGAAAAAGAATATTCATGATTTATGGGGGAAAAGTTAAAGTATCAACATTGACAGCAGATCAGAAGAAGCTGATTTCAATCTCCATGGATAACTTTTAGAGAATCAAGATTTCAGTGTAGAAAGTAACTTGAAATATGATGGAACTAGCAAAAGAACCAAAATTAGAAGTGGAACTTGAAGATGTGAATAAGCTGCAGCAATCTCATGATAAAACTTCAATGGATGAGGAGTTGCCTTTTATGAATGAGCAACAAAATGGTTTCATTTTTTAAAATATTATTTTTTTTAATTGAAGAATAATTGATTTACAATATTGTGTTGGTTTCTACCATTCATTAATGTGAATCAGCCACAGGTATACATATGTCCTCTTCCTTTGGAACCTCTCTCCCACCTCCTACCCCATTCCACCCCTCTAGATTGTCACAGAGCACCAGTTTGAGTTCCCTGAGTCAACAGCAAATCCCCACTGACTATCTATTGAGACTAAACCTACTCATGAAGAAGATGCTCTGAAGATTATTGAAATGACACCAAAGATGGTGCAACCTGAGAAGCCATGTAGAAGACAGTAGCAGCTGACTTTGATAGAATTGACTTCGAATTTGAAAAAAGTTCTGCTCTAAGATGCTCTCAAATTGTATTATACACTCCAGAAAAACCACTCATGAAAGAAAGAGTTAATGCATTCTGAAAACTTTGATATTGTCTTATTTTAAGATGTTGTCACAACCACCCACGTCTTTACCACCCACAACCACGATCTGTCAGTATCCATCAACAGTGAGCGAAACCTTCCCCCAGAATGAAAATTATGCTTTGGTAAAGGTTCAGAGGATGGTTAGAAATTTTTAGCAGTCAAGTATTTTTTAATTAAGATATTTACATTGTTTTTTTTCAGATTTAATGATATTTTATACTTAAATGACCATAGTATAACTTTTATTAATATATGCATTGAGAAAGCAAAAAGTTACTCTGACTTGCTTTATTGAAATATTTATTTTACTACTATTGTCCAGATCTTAATCTGCAATATTTTCAAAGTATGCTTATATTCTAAACTTAAATGATTTTTTAAAAATTTAAATTTATTCATTTAATTGGAGGCCGATTACTTTACAATATTGTATTGGTACTGCCACACATCAACATGAATCCGCCACAGGTGTACACATGTTCCCCGTCCTGAACCCCCCCTCCCACCTCCCTTCCCATACCATCCTTCCAGGTCATCCCAGTGCACCAGCCCCAAGCATCCTGTATCGAACCTGGATTGGAGATTTGTTTCTTATATGATATTATACATGTTTCAATGCCATTCCCCCAAGTCTTCCCACCCTCTCCCTCTCCCACAGAGTCCAAAAGACTGTTCTATACATCTGTGTCTCTTTTGCTGTCTTGCATAGAGGGTTATCGTTACCATCTTTCTAAATTCCATATATAAGCACTACTATACTGTACTGGTGTTTTTCTTTCTGGCTTACTTCACTCCAGTTTCATCCACTTCATTAGAACTGATTCAAATTTATTCTTTTTAATAGCTGAGTAATACTCCATTAATTTTGGAATTTTCATCTAGTATGTATCAGAGGCTTTGAAAAGTAGAGAAAGTCTTACAACTTTTCAGTTCAGTTCAGTCACTCAGTCATGTCTGACTCTTTGCGACCCCATGAACCTCAGCATGCCAGGCCTCCCTGTCCATCAAAAACTCCCAGAGTCCACCCAAACCCATGTCCATTGAGTCAGTGATGCTATCCAACCATCTCATACTCTGTCATCCCCTTCTCCTCCTGCCCTCAATCTTTCCCAGCATCAGGGTCTTTTCAAATGAGTCAGCTCTTCACATCAGGTGGCCAAAGTATTGGAGTTGCAGCTTCAATATCAGTCCTACCAATGAACATCCAGGACTGATCTCCTTTAGGATGGACTGGTTGGCTCTCCTTGCAGTCCAAGGGACTCTCAAGAGTCTTCTCCAACACCACAGTTTAAAAGCATCAATTCTTCTGTGCTCAGCTTTCTTTGTAGTCCAACTCTCACATCCATACATGACCACTGGAAAAACCATAGCCTTGACTAGATGGACCTTTGTTGACAAAGTAACGTCTCTGCTTTTGAATATGCTATCTAGGTTGGTCATAAATTTCCTTCCAAGAAGTAAGCATCTTGTAATTTCATGGCTGCAATCACCATCCACAGTGATTTTGGAGCCCAGAAAAATAAAGTCAGCCACTGTTTTCACTGTTTCCCGGTCTATTTGCCATGAAGTGATGGGACTGGATGCCATGATCTTACTTTTCTGAATGTTGAGCTTTAAGCCAACTTTTTCACTCTCCTCTTTCACTCTCATCAAGAGGCTCTTTAGTTCTTCTTCACTTTCTGCCATAAGGGTGGTGTCATCTGCATATCTGAGGTTATTGATATTTCTCCCGGCAATCTTGATTCCAGCTTGTGCTTCCTCCAGCCCAGTGTTTCACATGATGTGCTCTGCATAGAAGTTAAATAAACAGGGTGATAATATACAGCCTTGATGTACTCCTTTTCCTATTTGGAACCAGTCTGTTGTTCCATGTCCAGTTCTAACTGTTGCTTCCTGACCTGCATACAGGTTTCTCAAGAGGCAGGTCAGGTGGTCTGGTATTCCCATCTCCTCCAGAATTTTCCACAGTTTATTGTGATCCACACAGTCAAAGGCTTTGGCATAGTCAATAAAGCAGAAATAGATGTTTTTCTGGAATTCTCTTGCTTTTTCCATGATCCAGCAGATGTTGGCAATTTGATCTCTGGTTCTTCTGCCTTTTCTAAATCCAGCTTGAACATCTGGAAGTTCACGGTTCACGTATTGCTGAAGCCTGGCTTGGAGAATTTAAACTTTTAGCATTTAACATTTTTTTAAAAAGCTACAGGTAAATTTTATTTTGAGTAGATTCTCTCTACCCTGATTCTTTGGCAAAGTTTTTGGTTAATTCATTTATTTCCTTACATTTAATTAGTAGTCTGAAAAAAGTTGATTGAAAAATATTTTATTAGTTAAAATATCCATAATTTTGTGCAATTTCAATAAGGAAGAGTTTATACATTTTTAAAGCAGTCATTCCTTTTAAGTTATTTTTCTGCTTGAATGTATAAGTTTTCAGAAATTAATGACTATTCTACTTTTATGAATAATTGTTAATAAACTAAAGGATAAGCACTTTATAAATGCATGTAATTTAGTGTTCTTAGTGTGTGTGCTCAGTTGCTAAGTCATGTTCAACTCTTTGTGACCCTACGGACTGTAGCCAGTCAGGCTCCTCTCCATGGACTTTTCCAGGCAAGAATACCAAATTTATTTTTTCCATGACCACAACTACTACAACAGCAATTCCACAGCCTGCTAATAAGTGAGTTGAGAACTCAACTGGGATTTGATTTTTCATAAATGACCATGAAGCCAGAGGAAATTTTTATCATCCTTTAAAGCATCAGTTTGAAACCAAAGTTCTATAAAGCCTAACTAGCCATCAAGTGTGAGAGCACAAATGAACATTTTCAAACGTTTAACATTTCCGAGAGTGTACTATTCACATGGATATAAGAGTTGGACCATAAAAAAGACAGAGAAGTGAAGAATTGATGCCTTCAAATTGTGGTGCTGGAGAAAAGTCTCAAGAGTCCCTTGGACAGCAAGGAGATCAAACCAGTCAATCTCAAAATAAATCAACCTTGAATATTCATTTGAAGGACTGATGCTGAAGATCCAATACTTTGGTCACCTGATGTGAAGATCCAACTCATTGGAAAAGACCTTGATTCTGGAAAAGATTGAAGGCAAAAGGAGAAGAGGGCAACAGAGAATGAGATGGTTACATAGCATCACTGACTCGATGAACATGAGTTTGAGCAAACACCAGGAGATAATGAAAGAGAGGGAAGCCTAGTTGTTGCTGTCTGTAAAGTCACAAAGAGTCAGACATGACTTAGCCACTGAACAACAACAACAATTATTCACACATGATCTATAAAATTCTTTTACCTTTGTTAATAGAGCACTTTCCCCACTTAAATTTACAATGATAGTTTATGTCTGGTATTATTACTATTATCTCAGGATGTAACTTTTTTGAGGTGAAGATTTGCTTTGTTCTTTTAAATGTTTTCTTACTTCCTCTTTTATTTATGTTTCTTTCTTTTTATGTAGCCAAAGATACTGAATTTATATTAATGTTAATGTTTTAGTTAAGTCTTGGTAAAGAGTGTGTTTTAAATTCTACTTGTGTTAACTTTTAGGGGAAAAAAATAAGGATTATTTGTCTCCCTAGTAACCATTATCCAAAATGATTAGAACTTGATTTAAAAATAAATTCCTAGTATGAAATTCTTTTTTCAGTCACACTTAGCCCTTGATGCTCTGCTTCAACTCTGTGCCTAAGCATTTTGTACTATGATGTTCAAACTAGATTGTGAGTATCCAAATGAGAAGCTGGGACCTCTTTATGTTGCATCTCCACCACATGGTAATAAGTCAAGGACATAATTTTTTTGTTGACCAAAAGATACATTAATTGGTATTGGAGTGCTATTCTTCATCTTCAGCACTTTTATAGCTGTTAAGCTCCTCTTCAGGCCCAGGAGAACTTTCTCCTGGCAGGTTTCTACCACACTCCTATACCCCAAGATAACAAGAAGACCTAGCTCTGGAAGGTTTGTTTTAGTAGCAACCCTACGCATTTATCTAAAAGGGAGGAATGGTGGTATTAAATTTGAAAGAGAATTTTTGTACCCAAACTAAGCTGTAGTCTGAGAGCCAGATACACATAAATTCAACCAAAAAGGTACTCACAGAGTATGCATGATTGGGGCAGTGAAAAGTCGACAAAAGAAGATCCTATTAGAAACAAATAAGTCAAAACTGTCTCACTGTACTCCTCTCTTCCTCCCATCCCACTTTTTCTCATGAATCCTTTCCTCAGGAACTGGGGAGTTTGGAGCAGTCCCAGCCCCTGAAAATTACTTCATCAGGCATCTCAGTGTCAATGAGCTGGGAGAGCTAAAGTTGAGCACTTCAGAGATCTCTTTAGAGATTCAGACCTTGAGTGTGAGTCTTTAGATTCAGAGTTTGAGCTAAAAAGTCTTTTATATTGATCCTAATGTAATCAAAATTTAGATGTTTTATTGGTACCTACTTTAGACTAAGCAAGTCAAGTGTGACTTTTAAAAAATGCCTTTGAATCTTATTTTTGTTGAGCACTTGATTTTGTAACAGGCACTGTGCTATACTATTTGTTATATTATTTCATTGAATTTGCACAACAATCCCATGAAGAGAATTAAAAAGAAGCTTAAAGAAAGAGTAAGTTGCCCAAGTCAAAGAGCAAGTTAGAAGTCAGGGAATCCTAAGTCAATTGTCAAAAGCCAAATCATAATTACCATGATAACTACTTTAATACAAAATTACATATGTATAATACTGGATATTGGGATAAAACTAAATTCCAGTGATGGACAAATGTTTAAGCAAACTATGGTTATATCTAAAGATTATTATATGCCTATTAATTGATTCATGCATAATGATGTTTCTGTTAAGCCAAAGAAGTAGAATGTAAAATTGTGTGCAACGTAAGATTACAACCTCATATCCAATTAAAACAGCACCACAACAAAAAACCTTCAACATGGGGGAAAATATACTGAAAGCTTTTAAATGCTGAAAAATTTAACCCAGTAATTCTATTGCTTATAATCTGTTTTAAAGAAGTAATATAAAAGGTGGATAAACACATGTTTATCTCTAAAGATGTTTGTTAAAGTGAAAAAATGCAAGCAACTTAAGTATCCAAGTGCACTTTCAAGAAAATTACTGTGCACACATAGGATGCAATTTTACATAGTTACTATGCCTTATAAACATTTTTAATAGCAAAGAAAAATGCTTGCAGTATAATGGTAAGCAGAATTGCAGCATGCACAATTGTATGTGTAGTATGATCATAAAATATAAGCACAGATTAAAAAAACTGGAAATAAAGACATGAAAATGTTACTAGTGGTTTTCTCTGAATATTAGGATGATTATTTGATTTCTCTCTCTATAAGTTTCTGTATTCTACAAATATTCCACAATCCCTATATTTTATTTTTATTTTTTAAAACAGTCACTCCAACTTCCAAACGTTCTCAAATGTTTATTTTTACAAAGAAGTAAACAAATGTAAAAGGATATTCAATGTTGACTTACAAGATAAGATCCTACTCTATCAGGCTATAAACACTAAAATGCAGCAATAGCATCTTTATAGTATGTGTATTCCCCTTACTTATCACTCTGCTCAATAACTGTTAACTGAATCAATAACAAGAAAAGACATGGACGATTTGAGCTGACTGATAAACAGGAAGGGAGCTTTGACCAAAAAAAGAAAAAAGTCTAGAAAATATCATGAGCCATTGGGAATTTAAATTACATGTGAACTTTCAACTAATAAATGATAATTTTGTATATAAACTTTACCAGACCCTAAGACAGAAACCTTTCAGTTTACTTGGAAAAGCTAGCAACACCTCAGATAAATAAATGTAACAAAAATAGCACCTTCCAAAAAACTAAATGAAGAGTTGATGTAGTTTAGTCACTAAGTTGTGCCGAACTCTTTGTGACTCCATGGACTATAGCCCGCCAGGCTCCTCTGTCCATGGGATTTCCCAGGCAAGGATACTAGACTGGGTTGGAATTTCCTTCTCCAGGGGATATCCCCGATCCAGGGATTGAATGCATATCCCCTGCAATGGCAGGAGGATTCTCTACTTCTGAGCCACCAGGAAAGCCCAACAGAATAATACAATGTAACCAATAGAGCCATTTCTAAACTTAAAAAATGTTCAACAAATCTTATTAAAAGGTTAAACCTAAAGGGATTTGAGAAAAGTGAATATTCAGAATATAAAATCAAAGCAAAGCTAAGAAAATTAAGAAGATAAAGAGTATTAGGAAATAAAAAAATACAATATATTTCCCTTAATGTGACATAGGATACTTACCTCAAATAAAAAACAATATTTTATTTAATAATCAGCAATAGTCTTTACTTAAGTCCAGACACTTGAGACTTCACCATTAGTGATAATTAAACACCCTGAAACTTGCACATACATACATTGTTATGTGATATCTGGTGATATGTGGATTAGCTTGAATGTCCATGGAACTCAGGTTAAACACCTCTACTTTGAGGAGTTCCCTTTCAGGTTAAGAATAAGTAATGACTCCCATGATCAAGCACTTTTATGGTACTTTGCTCTATCTCATGCAATAAAGCCAAAGGTGAGATAATATGAGTTAATATGAAGAAAAAATGGAGACATATCTTTAATTTCAAGAAGATATAGTTTACTACCTGGAAAACCACAGGAAAAACTGAAAAGCCCATAGACTTAATAAGCGTGTTTGTAAAAAATGTCTGATACAAAAATAAGAACAGAAACATAATTTTCCTGGATACTAAAGATAATCATTTAGAAAGTGAAGTATATAAAAAAAGATTAACAAAGAAAAATATTAAATACCTGGTAATGTTAGCACTATATGTCTAGGATCTGTACAATTAAAACTATCTTATTTCAAAAACAAAACAACAAAAATCTATCTCATTCCTGAAAGGTGAGGAAGAAAAAAAAAAAAGAAAATTGTTTTATTATACTACAAAACATTATAACTTTTTGGCCTAATATATTCATTCAAATTTGTCTAAATGTATATTTCAGAATACCTCAAAGTTATAGTTAAAGAAGACTTGCATTGCATTATTATTGCATCATAGTTACTTACTTTTAAAACTGAGTGGTATTATCAGAATGTATAGACAGATTTATTACATGAAATATAAGTTGAAGAAAGAGACACAGATAAGCAAATACTTTTTCATAAAATATAAATTATATAAAAATGAGTTTGAATTAACTGCCTAGCTCATTAAATGAGAAAGAAAATAATTCATATGCTAAAATATCAAAGTATAAAATGAAAGTAAATGTACAAAATATTAAATTTTGGCCACATTTAATTTAATAAATCTTGTTTGTGTACACGGGAAATTCTAAGGCTCAAAGTAATAGCAATAATAATTAAAAAACATGATAGATGTTAATATATAACCAACGGTACCATCACTTCAAAACAGCAAGAATGACAAAGAAATACAACAATTAATACTCTTAATTTATATTTATATATACTTACATATATGTCATAAATATATATACAGCATATATACACAGACTATACTTATGAATGTTTTTATATATATATGTGTATATACACATTCCAAAATAAAATACAATAAAAGATAAAATTAGAAAATATTTCATGATTAAAATTCAAAAAAATAGTTGAGAAAAAACATGAAAGAATAAAATAATTTACCCAGTGGGCAGTGGAATATAATATAAAATAATGATGTACTACTTTTACATTTTGGCTATCAAATTGTCAAGGTTAAGAAAAAATGCCTAAGTTATCAAGTGGAGGCTCTAATATTCTCCTTATCGATGGTTAAAATAACAGTCTACTTGGAGTTGAACCTGTATCTGTTTATTAAAAGCCATTAAAATTATATACACTTTGAGCCATAAGCTATATATGTGTGTAAATATACACACAGACATATATATTCTTAATGTCTTCTATTGTGTGGGTGTATATAAAGAATATTAAAGAAAAAAGATATAATTTATATATATGTATACATATGATTTTAAAGAATATGCATTTAGCTGCAAATTTTGGAATAATAATGAAATGCAAATTATAACCCTGAAACTCATTATATATGTATATATACTTTACTTTGTAATGTATAATACATAAAGATAACATGTATTTTGTCCTTGCACACACACACATCTAAATGATTATATTTTAAAGCTTTACAATTATCCTTTATGGATGAATATATTTATTTTTTAATGTGCATGCATATCTTTCATTATAAATAAAAACATATCTAAGACTAAAATATAGCTTACTTCAAGTAAGGAAATTAAGAAAGATATTCTGGTTGTTGAGATGGCAGATGCTTCATAACTATTCTCATAAACAAAAATTATCATCTTCATTTCATTTCAATTCAACTTTCAAAGTTCATTTTAATTATCTAATAGTCTAATCTAATTCTTTTTCTAAATTTTAGTCTGGACCACTGCTTTCCTTGCCTCTTATATTGTATTTTTAGTAATATTTATTTTGCTAAATACTTTTTTTTGGCTACTCTAGAAAAATAACCGGAGAAGGCAACGGCACCCCACTCCAGTACTCTTGCCTGGAAAATCCCATGGACAGAGGAGCCTGGTGGGCTGCAGTCCGTGGGGTCGCTAGAGTCAGACACGACTGAGCGACTTCATTTTCACTTTTCACTTTCATTCACTGGAGAAGGAAATGGCAACCCACTCCAGTATTCTTGCCTGGAGAATCCCAGGGACGGGGAAGCCTGGTGGGCTGCCGTCCATGGGGTCGCACAGAGTCGGACACGACTGAAGCGACTTAGCAGCAGCAGCAGCAGAAAAATAACATTTACTCTTTTGCATCAGACACCTAGTTGCCACATCCAAAGAATGACTTTTTTAATGATCTGCCGATTAAATCAAGTTTATAGTTTAAAAATGGAGCATAGTTATTCTGACCATCCTGCTTTCCCTGTTTTAAGACAAAGAATGTGAATCTAAATTTTTCAATTAAGGCATGCCAGGAACCTAGTTTCAACAATATTTTTTTTCTTAAGGAAACATATGTACTTAAATATTCCAAAATAATACTTCCATTTTAACTCTGAATTAGAATGCTACTATCACACAAAAACAAAAACTTCTATGAAAAATTGAATTTAAAGTAAGTAGACTATTTCATTTAATGGAGAAATAGGAACATTTGATCTTTGCTTTGGTTGGATTAACTGTGCAATTGATAAAAAATGAGTAATTTTACCTTATCACCATTTTAGTTATCTGTTTATAAACTAAGATTTTGATTTTAGTCTTAAACATACTTCAACCACAAACTGCTTAGCATGATGTAACTTAGACTGAGAAACTAGATATAGACTTTGAAAAATAAATATTTCTGTATAGACTAAAAATACTGGTTTTTGTGTATAGTCTTAAAAAAAAGAAATGAGAAAGTCATATTAATAGAAAAGAAGTAGGAAGAATATTTGCTTGAAATAGGTCTTTCATTTTCAATGGTACTAAAGTAAAATCAACTGTCACTTCTTTTGATATTTTTATTATTCTTAAAGATTATTAGTTTTAATATCTGATTTATGAATTTAAGAAATGAAGATTTGAAGATAGGCTAGAAAATTCACAACAGATACGTAAAAATAATTTGACTTCAAAGATTTGAGGATACAGAAGCAAATGAATATAAGAAGCTGGATATTGAAGCAAATGGAAGGTCAAGATAACTGATAATGCAGTTTGCAAGGTGGCAGGCAGGCACCTGAGTAGTAGCCCCACCATATTTGGAGTGGCTGTTTAAATTACATAGGAGAAAAGTTATTCTTGTTTTTTTTTTTTTTTTTTTAATCTTTCTTTGGTTTCTATCATGTAGGAGAGGAAAGGAGAAAAATAAAATAGGGGAAAGAGAGGAGAGAGAAACAGAAGGTAGACAGTGAGATTGAGATAGAGAGAATGACTGCAAAAGAGAGCAAACAACTTGTAAGTGACGATCCATGTCCACAGGTTCACCTCAGAGCATTCTGTTCTGTGGCTTATTCTTAGATGAATGACTTCAGGGCTATTTGCTGAAGTCAGTCATTTTACTGGGGCTTCCCCGGTGGCACTAGTGGTAAAGAATCTTCCTGCCAATGCAGGAGACATAAGAGACGCAGGTTTGATCCCTGGGCCGGGAAGATCCCCTGGAGAAGGAAATGGCAACCCACTCCAGTATTCTTACCTGGAGAATCCAATGGACAGAGGAGCCTGGCGGGCTACAGTCCGTAGTGTGGCAAAGTCACTTCATACACAACCGAAGCGACTTAGCATGCATGCACCCAATCATTCCATCAGGAGCAAAAATATCTGAGGTCATTTGCTGATGAATGTCTTATCCAGGATCAATGAAAATTAGTAACTGTAGCACACACACTACCAAAAGCAAGATAAAAACTCAGAGTCTTAGAGCTGGATTTCATCATCTTACCACTCCAACCCAATAACTTTATGCTGATAAAGTCACTTGACCTGCCTGTTGAGAAATCTGTATGCAGGTCAGGAAGCAACAGTTAGAACTGGACATGGAATGACAGACTGTTTCCAAATGGGGAAAGGAGAAAGTCAAGGCTGTATATTGTCACCCTGCTTATTTAACTTATATGCAGAGTACATCGTGAGAAATGCTGGGCTGGATGAAGCACAAACGAATCATGATTGCCGGGAGAAATTTCAATAACCTCATATATGCAGATGACACCACCCTAATGGCAGAAGGCAAAGAAGAACTAAAGAGCTTCTTGATGAAAGAGAAAGAGGAGGGTGAAAAAGTTGGCTTAAAATTCAACATTCAGAAAACTAAGATCATGACATCTGGTCCCATCACTTCATGGCAAATAGATGGGGAAACACTGGCAAAAGTGACAGACTTTATTTTTTTGGGCTCCAAAATCACTGAAGATGGTGACTGCAGCCATAAAATTAAAAGACGCTTATGCCTTAGATCGGAGAAGGCAATGGCACCCCACTCCAGTACTCTTGCTTGGAAAATCCCATGGATGGAGGAGCCTGGTAGGCTGCAGTCCATGGGGTCGCTAAGAGTCGGATACGACTGAGCGACTTCACTTTCACTTTTCACTTTCATGCATTGGAGAAGGAAATGGCAACTCACTCCATTGTTCTTGCCTGGAGAATCCCAGGGACGTGGGAGCCTGGTGGGCTGCCGTCTATGGAGTCGCACAGAGTCAGACACGACTGAAGTGACTTAGCATAACATAAGCATGCCTTAGATCCAACCAGTCCATTCTGAAGGAGATCAGCTCTGGGATTTCTTTGGAAGGAATGATGCTAAAGCTGAAACTCCAGTGCTTTGGCCACCTCATGTGAAGAGTTGACTCATTGGAAAGGACTTTGATGCTGGGAGGGATTGGGGGCAGGAGGAAAAGAGGACGACAGAGGATGAGATGGCTGGATGGCATCACTCACTCAATGGACTTGTGTCTGAGTGAACTCCGGGAGTTGGTGATGGACAGGGAGGCCTGGTGTGCTTCGATTCATGGGGTCGCAAAGGGTCGGACACACTGAGCGACTGAACTGAACTGAACTGAACACCTTAGAAGGAAAGTTATGACTAACCTAGACAGCATACTAAAAAGCAGAGACATTACTTTTCCACACATGTCCATCTAATCAAGGCTATAGTTTTTCCAGTAGTCATGTATTAATGTGAGAGTTGGACTATAAAGAAAGCTGAATGCCAAAGAATTGATGCTTTTGAACTGTGGTGATGGAGAAGACTCTTGAGAATCCCTTGGACTGCAAGCAGATCCAGCCAGTCCATCCTAAAGCAGATCAGTCCTGGATGTTCATTGGAAGGACTGATGTTGAAGCTGAAACTCGAATAATTTGGCCACCTGAAGCGAGGAGCTGACTCATTTGAAAAGACCCTGTTGCTGGGAAAGATTGAGGGCAGAAGGAGAAGGGGACGACAGAGTATGAGATGGTTGGATGGCATCACTGACTCAATGGACATGGGTTTGGGTAGACTCTGACAGTTGGTGATGGACAGGGAGGCCTGGCGAGCTGCGGTTCATGGGGTCGCAAAGAATCGGACACCACTGAGTGACTGAACTGAACTGGAGGTGTTAATGAACACATTTAGACAAAAGATTAAACATAATGAACAGAATTCAAGCAGTCAAAAACTACCAGATTTGTAGCAATTGGACAAAAAAACAGAAACTTTTTTTTTCCAGATGGCAATCTTTTATTGGCAGTCTAGGGCAGGATTGCAAATTATGGCTCACAGCCTGACATTCTGTTTTGCAAGATGAAGTTTTTGTATATAAAGTTTTATTGGAGCACAACCATGTTCATTCATTTCCATACTGTCTATAGCTGATTTTGTACAACAACAATAGAGTTAAATAGTTGTGACAGGAAAGTTACAGCCAAGGAGGCTTAAAGTATTTATTATCTGACTCTTTCAGAAAATGTTTACTAACCCTTGCCTTAGAGAATCAGTGATAATATTACCACAAACTACAACATTTCCTATAAGGTGGCAGAATATGAAATAATCAGGCAAAAGTCAATAATCTTTACATATGAATAAGATCTAGTTAGAATATTGTAAGAGTAAGCTCCAGTGCAGATGGGGACAGCCACCATAGAGAACAGTATGGAGATTCCTTAAAAAACTAAAATATAGCTATTTACATATGATTCAGCAATCCCACTCCTGGGCATATATTTGGGAAAAATCATAATTCAAAAACATGCATGCACCCCAATGTTCATTGTGTGTGTGTGCGTATATATATACACACACACACATACAAGTGCTCAGTCGCTCAGTTGTGTCCAGCTATTTGTGGCCCCATGGATTGTAGCCTGTCAGGTTTCTCTGCCCATGGAATTTTCCAGGCAAGGATACTGGAGTGGGGTGCCATTTCCTACTTCAGGAAATCTTCTCAATTCAGGGATCGAACCTGCATCTCTTGCATCTCCTGCAATGGTAGGCAGATTCTTTACCACTAACACCACCTAGCAAGCCTAGGCTTGCTATATATATATATTCTAAATATATTAATATATATGCTGTATATATATTCTCTACTGCTGCTGCTGCTGCTGCTGCTAAGTCGCTTCAGTCGTGTCCAACTCTGTGCGACTCCATAGACGGCAGCCCACCAGGCTCCCCCGTCCCTGGGATTCTCCAGGCAAAAACAATGGATTGGGTTGCCATCTCCTTCTCCAATGCATGAAAGTGAAAAGTGAAAGTGAAGTCGCTCAGTCGTATCCGACTCTGAGCGACCCCGTGGACTGCAGCCTACCAGGCTCCTCCATCCATGGGATTTTCCAGACAAGAGTACTGGAGTGGGGTGCCATCGCCTTCTCCGATATTCTATATATATTTAGGCTATTACTCAGCCATAAAAAAGAACAAAATAATGCCATATGTAGCAATACGTATGGACTTAGAGATTTTCAAACTGAAAGAAGTCAATGAGAAACATATATAACATATGATAACACTTATACGTGGAATCTGCAAAAAGCATACAAATGAACTTATCGACAAAGCAGAAATAGAGTTATAGACATAGAAAACAATCTTATGGTTACTAGGGAATTGAGAAGACAGATAAATTGGGAGATTGGGATTGACATATACACGCTAAATATAAAATAGATAACTAGTAAAGACCTATTATATAGCATAGGGAATGCTGGTCAATACTCCTCAATGGCATATATAGGAAAAGAATCTAAAAGTGAGTGGGAATATACATATATGTGTATATGTATGTGTGTGCATGTGTGTAACTGATTAATTTCCTGTGTGTTGGAGACTGCAAAAAATTGTAAAACATTAAAAAATTATTATAAATATTATAATTAAAAAAATCACTTAGTAAGAAAAGTTTAATATTGAAAAAGTAAATCTAAGCATTAATAGATATGTTGTTATTCAGTTGCTTAGTGGTGTCTGACCCTTTCTGACCCCATGGACTGTAGCATGCCAGGCTTCCCTGTCCATCACCAACTCCCAGAGTTTGCTCAAACTCATGTCTGTCAAGTCGGTGATGCCATCCAACAATCTCATCCTCTGTTGTCCCCTTCTCCTGCCTTCAATCTTTCCCAGCATTAGGGTCTTTTCCACTGAGTCAGTTCTTCGCTTCGGGTAGCCAAAGTATTGGTGATTCAGCTTCAGCATCAGTCCCTCCAATGAATATTCAGGATTGATTTCTTTTAGGATTCACTGGTTTGATATCCTTGCAGTCCAAGGGACTCTCAAGAGTCCTCTCCAACACCACAGTTCAAAAGCCTCAGTTCTTCAATGCTCAGCCTTCTTTATGGCCCAACTCTTATTCCATACATGACTACTGGAAAAACCTTAGCTTTGACTATATGGACCTTTGTAGGCAAAGTAATGTCTCTGCTTTTTAATACACTCTTTAGTTTTGGTATAGCTTTTCTTCCAAGGCTCTCTAGGTTTGTCTCAGCTTTTCTTCCAAGGAGTAAGCATCTTTTAATACCATGGCTGCAGTCACCATCTGCAGTGATTTTAGAGCCCCCCAAAATAAATTCTGCTACTATTTCCATTGTTTCCCCATCTATTTGCTATGAAGTTATGGGACCAGATGCCATGATCTTAGCTTTTTTAATGTTGAATTTTAGGTCAGCTTTTTCATCCTCCTCTTTCACCTTCATCAAGAGGCTCTTTAGTTCCTCCTCACTTTCTGCCATAAAGGTGGTGTCATCTTCATATATGATAAAAGTAGCATTTCAAATTACTGGGAAATATGGAGAAAATATGGATTTTTTACCTTTGAAGTATTAGGTAATCAGAGAGCCATGTGGAAGAAGATGAAACTAGATTCATACCTCACATAAGAATAAACTCCAATGAATAAGATATCTAATGTATGAAGTGAAGACATACATGTCCTAGAAAAATTAGATTAAATAATCTACAACCTAGTAATGGAAAAACCTTTTAAAATTAGGATTCAAAATCCAGATACAAAATGTGAAAGATAATTAATTTGATAAAATTTCACACAGATACAAAAGAAGAAAGTAAATATAGACAAAAAACAAAAGATAATTATGGAGAAAATATATCTAGAATGTATCACAGATGAAAAACTAGTCTCCCTGTAATTACAAAGAGCTAAAATATGAGTAGAGGAACTGAAAAATAAAATTCAGAGTGGTGTCTATTTGGTATAGTGTATGGAAAATAAGTAACTTAATATGGCTATTGTATTATTCAAGTTTCCTTATGTTATGATTGTGAAAACTAGAAAACTTAAATGAAATTTAATTTGTCTTAGTTATTATATAAAATAATTTATGTAATAATCTGTTAAAATGTAAATGCTTTAAAGTAAATTACAACTGGTGTATCTTTCTAGTCAATTATAATAGTAAAAACCTGTGAGTTGGTTTCTGGAACACAAGCCAGCCTCCTTCCCAGATTACCAGCTTTTCTGATTCTATTAACTCCTGCCCCCCACCCCCCCACAACTTTTTTTTTTAAACCCATGTTTGCCTCTTGTGTACTGATTTTTGAGCAATGAGCATCTGGTCTTGAGTTTGGTAACATAACCACTGAACCCAAACCATACCCCAGTCTCTAGGTAACATATCCATGCTGGGAAATCGTTCACTTGTTTACCTTTCTCAGTCCTATTTGTCCTTTCTGATGCAAAATGATAAGCTGAATTTATCATTCATTTACCAATACATATTTTGATTACTCTCTTTTTCAGTTTTGGATCTTCGACAATAGTCCCTAGTTTTCTAGTTCCTTGACGGTAGTGCAAACCTCCCATGCTGATAGTCCTGACTATTTCATTCTGCTATCAAGTTGCTGCCAGGTCCATGGTATAAATATTATAATGTTTTACAACTCTCATGCCATTTTTCATTGCTTATAGAGTAGATTTTTAGGAAGTTAGAGTTAATAGACTCCCATTGTAGGCATTTTGAAAACTGATTTAAGTGTAATTTACTTTTGATGGCAAATCTAAAAGCACTGATGAATATCAGGAATTCCCAAAACATGTTCCAAGGAACCACAAAAGTCAGTAAGTTTAATTCTAAGAGGAAAAATATCAGTGGGCTGGTAGGAATTCAAAATGAAATACATTTAGGAAAAGCTGGGTGATTTTGAATAGTTTAAACTCAGAAGGTCACAAGACTTTAAATATTCATTATGACCCTAGTGTGGAAATTAACTAGATGGTGCCAGTCAGGCTTTCTCACCCCACATTCTCATGCCTTCTTGCTCCATGATCTGTGAACAATGACTATGCACAGTTATATAACAGTTGAGATCACTTATAGCCCTGTGCATGCACGTCAGGAGGTACTTACTTGGCCACCGGCTACTTTTGTTCTGTAAATATACATCAGGTTCACCTGAAAAGTCCTGGCTGCTGCTGCATTGGGGCTACATTGGGGTGGCATCAAGGTTATGTTATATGAGGTTATATTGTGGCTACGTTATGGTTTTGTTATGGCTGCTGCTACAGCTGTTGCGCCAGCCAGGAGAGAGGTTGTGTTTTGGCCACTGTGCCAGCCTCCTTGCATCTTCTTCCAGCCTCTTAGCTCGACCCTTGCCTACCCTGGGTTCAGCGAACAGTGAGAACAGTGTGAACAGTGAGACAGGGTCAGCAATACAGCAATCCAACAAGAAAATGAAGTATGTTGCATTTCCCAAATATGTTTTCCTTGCATTGTTTTTCATGGGAGATTGTAAAGGACTAGAGTTCCTCTAGAATATCTTTGGGAAATTTGACTTGGAAGGAAATGTGACAAGAAACATTGAAATGACACTTCAGTGGCATGCTTAGGGGATTATTAAAAATCATTCCTAATGACATATTCACAGTTGTCCCCAAAGAATGAAAAGATGCTGAAAATCATGATTAGAGGACTATTGCTTAATTTGAACCTCAGAGAAACAGACATAATGATTATCAGCAGAAAACAAGCAAAACAAAATCAATTACTTACTTCAAAATCAATTAATTAATACAAAACCAATTAATTAATAATACCAAATTGATTGATTAATATAAAAGTTAGTGAAAAAATGACCATAGAATTTGAATTTATAAATCAAGCATTTAGAGAGATTAAAGAGGTAATATTATTCTATTATTATCACAAAGTCAATTAGGTATATTTTATATTAAAGGAAAAAGCTTTTTCATTTGACTTTTAAAATAAATTCAGATATATGTTATTTAAAAAAGATAAAAAGAAATACATTTTTATAAAGTCACCTGCAAATAAAAGGAATACTTTTCCCTCAAAGGGAGGATATTTTAAAAAGCCATTATTAACCTCAGTAGAGGCAGAACAACTTTAACAACCTAATAATCTCTGATAAATTTGATTTAATTTAAAAGTTTTAAAGAATTAATATTCAAAAAGTATTAAAAATAGATAATTCTTAATTCTTGGTGAGTTATTTCAAACATTCCAAGAGTAGAAAATTTACAGGTTATTTGGTCTGTTTCAGGGAGAAAAATGTGTAAACAATCCAAAAATATTGTTCCCAGGTGATGAACAAGCTAAGAAAAGCAACATAAGCAGGTTGTATATTCCAGGCCAATTTATGGCATGGTTTGGTTGTATATTTGTTGTTGTTATCAAGTACTGTATACGCATGGACAGAGGGAAATTTTACTGGAATTCCACAGAGATCTTGATTCATTCTCATCCTATTTGATACATGGTATGTGTGTGTGTTTGTATGTGTGTACCTATGAAATAAGAGTGTTAGTTGCTCAGTCATGTCTGACTCTTCGCAAACTCTGGACTGTAGCTTGCCAGGCTCCTCTAATCATGGAATTCTCCAGGCAAGAATACTGAAGTAAGTAGCCATTTCCTTCTCCAGGGAATCTTTCCAACCCAGGGATCAAACCTGGGTCTCCTGCATTGCAGGAGACTCTAGCATCTGAGCCAACAAAGAAATCCAGGTATACTTATCCAAGGTATCAACTTTATTCTAAGCTGATGTTCTCTGTTCTAGTTAAGGCATGGGTCTTCTGGGATTCTATTTGCTTGAAAGAGAGCTCATCCTAAGGACACTGGCATATTTCCTGACGAGCATGGTCAGGATCAGAGATAGAGAAATTCTAGTTGTGTCAATGCATCCTGCCCTTATTTTTTCGTTAAAAAGTTGCAGACTCATCCCTGGATCCCAAGGATTAAAACAAAACAAAACAAAACCCAACTCTAAGATTCAAAAGAGTTGTTTTAATTTAGTATGCACTGTGCTTGTACGTTTCACATATTTAACACTAGAAAGGAGAAAGATACTTTTTATTATTTAGTCATTAGCCACCGTGCAGTCAACAGCTTTTCCATATAAAATATGGGTCACTTGCCATGTGAGAAATTTGAGATTTTAAATGGTCTAAGTTCAAGCAAGTTTACAGTACATCTGGTCCAATCAACTGTAAGTAACTCTCTTAATTAAATTGAATTGTGCATTGATACTGAAAAAACAATAGTTAATTTTATGTAAAAATGATCTTTATTAATGTATGTTGTTACAGATATGCAAAGATGACCAGTGGACAGAATTTAAAGAGAGATAAACTTTGCGTATTTAAAACTTCTGTTCCTAAAATCAAACGGTGTTTCCAGTGAAGTCAGTTTCCTTGAGAGACAGTGGTTATTTTTTCACATGCTAGAAAATCATATAAAAATAATTTATTAGCAAGAATTCAGGCACTGATGGATAACTGGACTATATGGCATATCACATTCCACTACCTGGAATTCTTTGATTCTTGTTTGTAGAAAGCACTCAGTCATTTGATCCTTAATATCTAAATAGAGGCCATGTCTACTTATGGATTCTAAGCTGACCACATTTGAGGATAATATGTTTAATTCATCTTATTAATTAGCTTGGTCATAATCAATTGAAACTTTGTTAGGTTGCTATAACTTAAAGAAGCAGATCACCTGATTTTTAATATGGTGGTTGCAATTAAATAACATCTTGTTGGAAAAATGTTAATGTTTCTATTTTCAAAATGGGCCAAATGTTAACTCTTTTGTAAGACTGAATTCTATTTGGTGAAGATATTATTAAAAAATCATTATTATAAATCTTTTGCAATAGTTTGGTTACATTTTTTATTCTTTTATTAAACTAGCAATTCAACTCAGCAAACAGTTTTAAACACCTGACTGTAAGCTTGCTTAACAGGTATCTATATATAAATATTTGTGTTGTGTGAGACATACATACATATTATATATATTTATGTATGTATATATATATATATTGGCTTCCCTGGTGGCTCAGACAGTGAAGAATCTGCCTGCAGTGTGGGAGACCTGGGTTCAGTCCCTGGGTTGGGAAGATCTCCTAGAGAAGGGAATGGCAATCCACTCCAATATTTTGCTTAGAGAATTCCATGGACAGAGGAGCCTGATGGGCTACAGTCCATGGGGTTGCAGAGTCAGATATGACCGAGTGACTACAGTTTCACTTTCTTTTCATGTATATATATATGTGTGTGTGCATGTATATATAAGTTTATATGCATATAATGCATATATAAGTGCTTATATATGTATATACACACGCACAGACATTGTTTATTACAAATATATGTGTACAAATACATATAGCTATACTAGATGTTTAGAAATATAGTTAATGACACTTGATTTAAGCTTTATATTATTATCTCTTAAAATAAATTACAGTCCTGCAACTTTCACCTCCTTAGAAATTTCACTTACCAAATATTAAAGAATGATATTTCATTTTTCAAATGAAACACGGAAAAATGCTTTGGCAAACAATGCAGTCAGAAAAAAAGAAAAACAGATTTAAAAGAGCCAGGTAGACATTTTCCCACTACAAAATTTTAGCACTTCATTTACATTTCTATTTGTAACCTATCTACTTTTTATAGCATTCTGTGTTATAATTCCAACTCTATTTTTATAAAACTTGTGGAAGATGGTAGACTGATTTGCTATGGATAAAAATACCTCATATTCAAATAAACTTTACAAAATAAATTACCTGTGAGTTCTTTACTAGTGAATCTATTCTCGTTGCAGTACCATTTATCCATCAAAGAGGAAGAAGAGGTCATAATAAAAATAGTGCTTTATGGGGTATTTATGTAGCCTATACAATTTATAAATCAAGGTCACAAATATTATCTCATTTTTGGTATAGATTCTCAGAACAAAGGCAGATTTGGTGACAAATCAAGATAAAATTTTTCATTTTTTCAGTCAGTGGGTATGTAATTGAAAAAATTGCAATCCTCAGAATTTTCTTCCCTTCTAGTTATGTTTTCTGACAAAGGGAAGCAAACATATTGTTAGGGGGTTAAATACTTCTCTCTTTTGCTTGAATTCTAGGTCTGTCTGTTATCTGTCGCTAAATCTGGCACACTCTTCAGGTTGTACAGTTAAGACAACAATATGTGCCTTCATCACTCCATCTGAATGGAATGTAAAGAGCCATAGGGGCAAACACAATGCGAAAAATATATTGGTGGATTTAAGCCCAATTCTTTTTATGAATAATTAAGAAAATGTTTAACTTCCGGGCAGACTAGGAAGGGTAGCAACATAACCCCAATTATTTACATTGACAACTGAATTAATTTGCTTCTTTTCTTTTTCTTTTTTCAATAACATATGGGTTCCACTCAGCTGTATAATATGGTGGAACCTCACTGGGATCACATCTGTCAGGTTTACAGGGTAAATAAAAGGCTCAGCAGGTTTGTGTGCTAGTGTGTGTGAATACAGAGTTGGATAGGTGCCAACTCCATGTCCTTGGAAAAATACTTTGGCTTGTCCCAAAGATGTTAAAGATCATTATCTATTACATAGATGAACCCTACAAAATATCCTTTATGGGAAAATTCCAAGAAAAATGTGAGTATGTAAAATGCCTTACACTTGGTTAGAGTTTCTCTGCAGCTCACACACCCATAGTTTGGACTCTGTTATGTTTTTCCTATGGGGTGGCCAAAAAAAATCACTTGATCTATAATTTAGATAAAAAATATCATAACCTATGCAGTCACAATTAGTTAAAATTAGATAAAGTTAAAAAAGCACATTGTTTCGTACATAAAAATAAGTTTTCATCAATTATAGACATATTTTAATTTCTACCTGCCCTGGCAAGGGCACTGAAAATTTTATTTTTGTGTGTGAAAAAAAGTCATCAGGCTTGAACAATCCATGTGGCTTATCTCAGGTACAATTATTCATGACATGGCAAAAAATCTTAAAAATTAAGTATACTATACTTGGCAAAAGTTCAAAATATATCAGATACATGTCAGTTATTTAGGGTCTTCTCAAAACAGAATCACTTTAGTTAAAACTGCATCTCTTTATATTTTTATTTAGTTTATGAAAGTGCCATCTCATCAAATCTTTAAGAGTCAGTCTGATTTTCAAATCCTTTCATTTCATAGCAAGTGCTTATTGGACACATTCTGACAGGACTTTTAAGGACTATGATTGCTATATATGGTTTATATGATGCGTTTCTTGTACTAGAGGCACATTATTTGGCAAACGAGTTGCCAGTCCAGGTTCGATGCACGATACTGGATGCTTGGGGCTAGTGCACTGAGACAACCCAGAGGGATGGTATGGGGAGGGAGGAGGGAGGAGGGTTCAGGATGGGGAACACATGTATACCTGTGGTGGATTCATTTTGAGATTTGGCAAAAATAATACAATTATGTAAAGTTTTAAAATAAAATAAAATTAAAAAAAACATAGAGTTAAATAATTACACAAAGTGATTTCTAATAAACTATGGTTTTTCCATGATCCAGCGGATGTTGGCAATTTGATCTCTGGTTCCTCTGCCTTTTCTAAAATCAGCTTGAACATCATTTGTATGCAGGTCAGGAAGCAACAGTTAGAACAACAGACTGGTTCCAAATAGGAAAAGGAGTACGTCAAGGTTGTATATTGTCACCCTGCTTATTTAACTTTTATGCAGAGTAAATCATGAGAATTGCTGGGCTGGAGGAAGCACAAGCTGGAATCAAGAGTGCTGGGAGAAATATCAATAACCTCAGATATGCAGATGACACCACCCTTATGGCAGAAAGTGAAGAGGAACTAAAAAGCCTCTTGATGAAGGTGAAAGTGGAGAGTGAAAAAGTTGGCTTAAAGCTCAACATTCAGAAAACGAAGAGCATGGCATCCAGTTCCATCACTTCATGGGAAATAGATGGGGAAACAGTGTCAGAATTTATTTTTTGGGGCTCCAAAATCACTGCAGATGGTGACTGCAGCCATGAAATTAAAAGGCACTTACTCCTTGGAAGGAAAGTTATGACCAACCTAGATAGCATATTCAAAAGCAGAGATGTTACTTTGCCAACAAAGGTCCGTCTAGTCAAGGCTATGGTTTTTCCAGTGATCATGTATGGATGTGAGAGTTGGACTGTGAAGAAAGCTGAGCACTGAAAAATTGATGCTTTTGAAGTGTGGTGTTGGAGAAGACTCTTGAGAGTCCCTTGGACTGCAAGGAGATCCAACCAGTCCATTCTGAAGATCAGCCCTGGGGTTTTTTGGAAGGAATGATACTAAAGCTGAAACACCAGTACTTTGGCCACCTCATGTGAAGAGTTGACTCATTGGAAAAGACTCTGATGCTGGGAGGGATTGGGGGCAGGAGGAGAAGGGGATGACAGAGGATGAGATGGCTGGATGGCATCACTGACTTGATGGATGTTGAGTCTGAGTGAACTCCGGGAATTGGTGATGGACAGGGAGGCCTGGCGTGCTGTGATTCATGGGGTTGCAAAGAGTTGGACACAACTGAGCGACTGAACTGAACTGAACTGAATGCCATTATACAAAAAATATGTGTTATACATTCAAGACAGAGAAATTAGAAGAAATCTGTGGAGTCTGTATTTTTAATTGTTTTGAATCTGGGAAAGAGATTATTCTGATGAGAGTGCCCAGTGTACTTAATTAAGATAGACATTCTTAGGTTGTTTCAAAAAGGAGGTGGTGGTTTAGACAACTCTACAGTTATTGCACTAATGAGTCTGAAAAAGCCCAGATTCTCTGAGAACCTGAGATCTGAAGGCAAGCTTTGAGCTGAATTTTAGTTGTTTATCCAGGTCAGAGTAGTGGGGTGGTGTGGGAAGGCTGCCTGATAATACAATCACCTCCTCTGCTGCATCTTGTGAGTGGATAGAAGAAAAATATGTTGTCATGCAATATCTGTACACCTCAAATTTTATCTCTATATGTCAAATAAAGTAAGAGTTTATATGATAACCAATTGGTTATCATATAACCAATAGACTTATTACTAACTCTATTGGGCATAAATGATCTAAAATGAATTAATTTAAATTTTCTCATGAAATTTGTGCATTGTGTGTATTCTCTACAGAGCATATAACATTATAACAAAATCACCTTTTATTAATCTTTGGTAAATAGACATAATATTAAATGTAATAAATAAAAAATGAAAAAGAGTAAGATGAAGTCTTGAATTTCTTACATCTTAGTCAGTTAAAGACAGTCATCAGAGCTGTTGCTGTATATATATCCGATTTTTACTTCCAACATCCGATTTTTACTTCCAACTAGTACAACTAGCAGAGAAGGCAATGGCACCCTACTCCAGTACTCTTGCCTGGAAAATCCCATGGACGGAGGAGCCTGGTAGGCTGCAGTCCATGGGGTCGCGAAGAGTCGGACTTTGACTTTCCACTTTCATGCATTGGAGAAGGAAATGGCAACCCACTCCAGTATTCTTGCCTGGAGAATCCCAGGGACGTGGGAGCCTGGTGAGCTGCCCTCTATGGAGTCGCACAGAGTCGCACACGACTGAGGTGACTTAGCAGCAGCAGCTGCAGTACAACTAGGAAATAATGTACTGTGAAAGTGAGAGTGAAGTCGCTCAGTCGTATCCGACTCTGCGACCCCGTGGACTGTAGCCTACCGGCTTTCTCCGCCCATGGGTTCTCCAGGAGAGAATACTGGACTGAGTTGCCATTTCCTTCTCCAAGGGATCTTCCCGACTCAGGGATCGAACCTGCATCTCCCGCATTTCAGGCAGCGGCTTAAACTCTGAGCCACCAGGGAAGTCCTAACATACTGTAGCAAAGATAATGTTTTAATCACTGTTTTAATTAATGTTTTAATCACTGAGTAGGCTACCGTCAGTGAATGCTATTTGCTTCAGGAACTGGGGCTTGGTCATATGTTCATGAGAACATTTCATAGGCTAGTCATTTGCTCTGTGGACCCTTGTCCTTGAATTCTACATTTATTCATGCCTAGACAATTGATAACATAGGAAGTGATTACAGGAATTCATTCCAGAGGAAGGAAAAACAAAGTAGATTTTTCATATCAGTAGAATCAAGCCATCAAAAGGGAAGACAATTTAAAAAGGGAAGATTTTATATAGGAAAAATATTCTAATCTCTTCACTGTTTCAAAACTCCAACCCTTAATAAGATGGCCCAGATTTGATCCTTTGTCCAGTCTTCCTTTAGAGTTTCTCTGTAGATATGGAATAAAGAAGAGAGCTCAAGTGAATGACTAAACCCCATCTAGTATCAGGAAATTTAGCTAAAAGAAATGTGGCAGTTTCATATAGGCTCTCTTCTTTTATAAATATATTTTCCTATGTATTCTAAAGGATGCGTATTGCTATTTACGTACATTGTGTAATACTCTTGGTTGTTTCTGCTTCTTAATTCTGCATAAATAAAAAATTTGTACTTATTATAGAGTGACTATGCATCTGTTTTGAATACATAGGAATGCCTCTGCAACGTTACTTTCTTCTCTTAAAAAATCCCAACAATTAGGAATTTTATATGGAATGTTTGTTAACAAATTTTTGGAGATCAGCAGATTATATACAGTACTTGAGACAATATGACAACCGTTTGAGTAATTTCCTCTTGTATATTGCAAAATTTTTACTTCTGTAGAAAAGGGTAGTTTCAAAATGTTCATAATGGTATGTTCATAGTATGGCAATGAGTAGTGGTACCAAATAATTTAATTAATGCCCCCTGTTGAAGTCCGTGTTAATATTTTTATTATTAAGTCCTGTTGAGTTTCCTGAGCAAATAGCTCTAGAGATATAGTGTCTTATGGAAGATGTCTATTAGATTTAAAAAGAACTAATATGCTATCCACCTGCCAATGCAAGAGACACAAGAAATGAGGGTTTGATCCCTGGGTTGGGAAGATCCCCTGGAGTAGGAAATGGCAGTCTGCTCCAGTATTATTTCCCAGAGAATTCCATGGACAAAGGAGCCTGGCAGACTACTGTCCATGGGGTCACAAAGAGTCAGACATGACAGAGCAACTGAGCACATACAATATATGTTATAAGATACAAGATATGGGTTATATATGTAAATATATATATCTTATATGATGTAGAAGAGGTATAAGACTTTTACATATGTTATAGGATGTAGGTTATAAAAGGTATATGTTTTCTATGTCATGAAAGGTGTTAGATATGTCATAAGAGGTATGATACATGCTATATTATAAGAGGTAGACGACACATACATGTAGCTTTCACTGTAACTTTGCACATAATGTAGACCAATTACTATGTCATACTTTCTTTCTAATGCTTAATTTAGCAAAGATTGATTTTCCTGGGAAATAGAACCTAGTTTGTATAAGAATGTGCTCTTTGATTAAGTTACATTCACATATCAGTAGAGGAAAAAAGGTTTATGGTCATAGAGTGTTGAAAGATTGGTTAATTCCACATTTGAAGAACTATAAAATTCTTAGCTAACTCCTTACACCAAAATGAATCATTGTTTGAAATAAAACGAAAAATTTAAATGAAATATAGGTGAATGTTTACAAACTCAAGATAGAAAAGAACTTCAATAATTTAATCAACAAAAAAAAATATATATATAGAGAGAGATTCTGGGGATACAGAAGTGAACAAAACTTCATAAATACTTGTCCTCTAGGAGCTTACATTCTAGTGGAAGGGAGGAAGACAAATAAGCAACATGTGTATGTACATTGTACCTTCTAACAGTAGATGATAAATATTATTGAGAGAAAGGATGAAAAAATGTGGGTGGTATATGGTTTAAGAGTTGTGAGTAGACTGGCCATGGTAGGCCTTTTGAAGATGCCGTATGAACAAAGACTTGAAAGAGGGGAGGGATCAATCCTAAATGTTTCTGGAGAAAGGCTCCACAAAGAGGAAACACGGAAATGGAAAACACCTAAGGTGAGCTCATGCCTGGCTTACTGAGGGAGCAAGAAGATACAGGAACAGAGAGAAGGATGGTGAATAATAGGAATATTATTAAAACCATAGATGGATTTATTGAAACAATCGATAGGTTTAATTACATATGCATTTATAACTTCTGAACATTATAGCAATTAATGAATAAATTAAGAGGCAACAGACAAATTAGGGTCAAATATTGGGAACAAATATAACAAATTGTAATCCACTAAATAGCAACATCTATGAAAGCAAGATCATTTCTTTGTTCACTGTAGACTCTCCAGAACTTAGAACAGTAACTTTTGCATGATCTCTATACTAAATATAATTCTTGAATGTTCTTTAATAACTTTCTTGTGGTTGTAGAATATGGACTTTTTCAAGTATTAGAGAGTTAAAATACCTATCAAGAGTCTCATCATTTCATGCTGTTAAATTCAATCATTGTCTCTATTCCTTCATCTTGTTTAATTATTTTCAAAATAATAGTCATTCTTAGCATTATATTTTATATTTACTTTAATATATGTATCTATTAGGGTAACAGCGTTGTTTTGTTCTTTCTTGTATGCCAAATTATAGAATAGTTCCTGGTATATCATAACTTTATATAAATAGTTTGTGAATAAATGAATGAGCTATTGTACTTCTAGCAAATAATCCAATTAAAATAAGGAATTAAGTCAAAGATCTATGGAAAAGGATGTTCATTTCATCATATTTTAAAAATAATGAAATAATAAAAAACCTAGCATTTGTAAAATAAACGTAACAATTAGAAATTATTGCATATCCATTTGATGGAATATCATAAAGGAGTAAATCTTCTTTGCAAAGAACATTTAATATTACAAAGTAATGTTCACGATGTGTTCTGTTCAGTTCAGTCGTTCAGTCGTGTCTGACTCTTAGCGACCCTGTGGACTATACAATCCATGGAATTCTCCAGGCTGGAGTACTGGAGTGGGTAGCCTTTCCCTTCTCCATGGGATCTTCCCAACCCAGGGATCAAACCCAGGTCTTCCACATTGCAGGTGGGTTCTTTAACAGCTGAGTCACAAGGGAAGCCCAATAACATATATGATGTATATGTTTCTAAACATATATGTTTTTAAAACAAGCATATTGTGATAGAATTGGCTCTAAGATTGAACGTCAATATGACAGAAAGTCTGTCTTCTCGTCCTGTCTTTTTCTGGTCCTCTGTCCACTGCTAAAAATATGCAATAACCACATATCTCCATTGTGAAAATTCTGAGAAACTTGCATTATTTTTTCACTCATTTATACTTTCTTGAAATGCTATTTCCTCTAACTCAGTCCACAGTTTTATTACAATGAATTCTCAATAAATATTTTGAACTTTAATTCCAGAGATTTTGTCACATATCTCTTTCAAAAGAACAATTCAAAATCCTTTTCTACCATCTACACATAATAATTAATTTGCAGAAGATACTTATGACATTGTGGTCTTGATGGAATTGGTCATTTTGTAGCCATTCCACATTTTTCTTTTTTCTCTTCATTTTCAATAGAAATAAAAACATTTTTCCCCAAAAGGATAAAATTTGACATATTCCCTGCTAGTTTCAGATAAGCTGCTTTACATCCAAACTAATGTGAGGTTTCTGTCACAATACTTGCAGTGCTTCAGCACAGTTTTAGACTACAGACATTCTTATAAAATCAGTCTAGGATGCCTGGTTTTGAAATAAAAGTTTAGTTTCCCATTAAATTCTGAAGGCTTTGCACTTGTGCAAAAGAATGACATTGAGGTTTTAGCAGTTTATTTAAAAACCTAGAGAAGACTTCATTCTCATACCTGCCACATTTGGTGATATGTAAGGTCTAATAAAATTTAAAAATTGTCAATTTGATTTATTTGTAATTTGGGGGACTCAGCTGGTAGCTATTTAGAGCTGGGTTTTTGGTTTAGAGGTGTTTTCTTGTATGTCTAAATATACAAGAATGGAAAAGCAACAAGTAAAATATGGTATGTAAAATGAAGCACCTAGCTCAGCCTATGATGAATTCTCAACAAATGGTCTTTGCCTTCCACTTCATTTGCCAAAACACCATTATTCTAGGCCATATCTCTACCACATTAAAATTAGTTCATATATTTGAAACACTTTTGTTAGTATCTTTTTTGATTGTTTTCCATTTAAATATGTTTGCTTTACTTTAAAATAACTTTAGACTTATGGAAAAGTAGTACAAAATTGGAGAAGGAAATGGCAACCCACTCCAGTATTCTTGCCTAGAGAATCCTGTGGACAGAGGAGCCTGGTGGTCTGCTGTCCGTAGGGTCGCACAGAGTCAGACACAACTGAAGCAACTTAGCATACATGCATGCATTGGACAAGGAAGTGGCAACCCACTCCAGTGTTCTTGCCTGGAGAATCCCAGGGACGGAGGAGCCTGATGGGCTGTCGTCTATGGGGTCGCACAGAGTCGGACACGACTGAAGCGACTTAGCAGCAGCAGCACAAAGGTAAGTATAGAGTTCCCATATACCACTCACCCTATTTCTCCCATTTTTTACCTCCTTATATTAGTAGATTGGTAAAAACTAAGCCAGTCTCAGTATAATATTATTAACTGAACTCTGTACTTTACTTAAATTTCACTATTTTCACCTAATGTCCTCATTTCTATGCCAGGCTCCCACCCAAGATATCACACCAAATTTTGTCATCATATCTCTTAAGCTTTTTCTTGACTGAGACAATTTTCTCAGACTTGACTTAATTTTTGATGACAACCATTTGAGTAGTATTGGTCAAGTATTTTTCAGAATGCTGCTCAAATTGAATTTGTCCAGTGGTTTTTTCCTTAAGGTTAGACTGGGATGGTGGATTCCAGGTAGGAATGGCGCAAAGGTGCAGTCCCTTCTCATTACATCGTATCAAGTATGGGTTCTTTTAAGATGACTTACAACTTCACTTTCACTTTTCACTTTACTGCATTGGAGAAGGAAATGGCAACCCACTCCAGTGTTCTTGCCTGGAGAATCCCAGGGATAGGGGAGCCTGGTGGGCTGCTGTCTCTGGGGTCGCACAGAGTCTGACATGACTGAAGTGACTTAGCAGCAGCAGCAGCAGCATCATTGATGATAAGCTGCCCCCTGGTGGCTCAGATGGTAAAGAATCTGCTTGCAATGGAGGAGACCCAGATTTGATCCCTGGGTTGGGGAGAAGGGACTGGCAACATACTCCAGGGGAGTTCAGGACACTTAGGAGGGAGAAAAATACTGGCAGCCTAGCAACAATTACACTGCAGCCACTCCTCACTGTGGAGAAGAACATGGCAACCCACTCCAGTATTCTTGCCTGGAGAATCCCATGGACAGAGGAGACAGGCGGGTTACAGTCCACAGGGTCACAGAGTCAGACACGATTGAGCAACTTCACTTTCACACTTGATCACCTGGTAGAGGTAATGCTTGCCACATTTCTCCACTGTAGTTATTCCCCCAAACTGGTTTTCTCATGTCCTGCCCTTTGAAAGTAAGTCATTAAGCACAGCTCACAGTCAAATTTCATCTTCTAGAGCAGGTGTGTGTGTGTGTGTGTGTGTGTGTGTGTATGTGTTAATCACTGAGTTGTGTCCCACTCTTTGCGACCCCATGCACTGTAGCCCGCCAGGCTTCACTGTCCATAGAATTCACCAGGCAAGAATACTGGAGTGGGTGAAGCCATTCCATTCTCCAGGGGATCTTCCCAACCTAGGGATCAAACTTGGGTCAGTATCTCTATAAATGAATTGGAATTCTTTTGCTTGGAAGATTTGTCTCTTTCTCCCATTTGTTCATCTGCCTAATGTTTTATTTATGTCCATGTAGATTCATGGACATTGGTTTTATCCTGTAGGTCACATTATTTTTTTGTTGTTGTTGCTCAAATTGTTCCAAGTTTGGCAGTTGGGTTTCTTTCATGTTTCTGTGTCCCTTTGACATGCCCCAGTTGTTTTAATTTTTTATTACTTCCTTACCTTCTAGCATTACAAGATGTTTCATACTCATCTTTATATTACTGCTCCAGCCCAAGATAATCAGCCATTTCCACAAGAAGACCTGTGTCTTTTTTTTGAAAAGAACATTGGAAATTAAGATCTAGGTGCTTGATGGCTCATTAATATCAGGTTCATTTTTTGTTTTGTCATATAAAATGTCAAACATATACAAAAGTAGAAAAATTATTGAATCCATCAAAGTCTTCAACTCAGTCAGTTATCAACAAAGGCAAATCTTATTTTTCTGCTCCTTTACCAGTTTCTCTCACATACTTGCCAGGTTCTACTGTCCTTGTGTTTACAAAGTCTCTAAAGGATAAATACATTAAAAAAAACATATATATATATATATATATATATATATATATATATAGCCACAATGCTTTTATCAAACTGAAAAAATTCATTCTGCCATATCATCCAAACACCAATGAGCATGAAAATTTAACTCTCATATTTTAAAAATTGATTATTTTCTTCCCAAGTTTATTTAAACTGTTTAAAAATCCAGGAATTTTATGGTAGCTTTAGCCATAGGCAGGCAGAGAATTATACTGCTAAATAATTGCTGAGGCTATACAACTAGGCTATTAGAAGCTGGCTAACAAAACTTGTAGTTTCTAGATCAACACATTAGCAAGAGAGTAGGGAAAACCACTAGACTATTCAGGTATGACCTAAATAAAGTCCCTTATGATTACACAGTGGAAGTGACAAATAGATTTAAAGGATTAGATCTGATAGAATGCCTGAAGAACTATGGATGGAGGTTCGTGACATTGTATAGGAAGCAGGGATCAAGACCATACCAAAAGGAAAAGCAATGCAGAAAGACAAAATTGTTGTATGAGGAGGCCTTACAAATAGCTATGAATAGAAGAGAAGTGAAAGGCAAAGGAGAAAAGGAAAGATATACCCATTTGAATGCAGAGTTCCAAAGAATACCTAGGAGAAATAAGAAAGCCTACCTCAGTCATCAATGCAAAGAAATAAAGGAAAACAATAGAATGGGAAAGACTAGAGATCTCTTCAAGAAAATTAAAGATACCAAAGGAACATTTCATCCAAAGATGGGCACAATAAAGGACAGAAACTGTATGGACCTAACAGAAGCAGAAGACATTAAGAAGAGGTGGCAAGAATACACAGAACTATACAAAAAAGATCTTCACCACCCAGATAATCATGATGGTGCAATCACTACCTAGAGCCAGACATCCTGGAATGTGAAGTCAAGTGAGCCTTAGGAAGCATCACTATGAACAAAGGTAGTGGAGGTGATGGAATTCCTGTTGAGCTATTTCAAATCCTAAAAGATGATGCTGTGAAAGTGCTACACTCAATATTTTAGCAAATATGGAAAACTCAGCAGTGGCCACAGGACTGGAAAAGGTGTTTTCATTCCATTCCCAAAGAAAGGCAATGTCAAAGAGTGTTCAAACTACCACACAATTACACTCGTCTCATATGCTAGTAAAGTAATGCTCAAAAATCTCACAGCCAGGCCTCAGCAATATGTGAACCATGAACTTCTAGATGTTCAAGCTGGATTTAGAAAAGGCAGAGGAACCAGAGATCAAATTGCCAACATCTGCCGGATTATCGAAAAAGCAAGAGAGTTCCAGAAAAATATCTACTTCTGCTTTATTGACTATGCCAAAGCCTTTGACTCTGTGGACCATAACAAACTCTGGAAAATTCTTCAAGGGACGGGAATACCAGACCACCTGACCTGACTCTTGAGAAATCTGTATGCAGATCAGGAAGCAACAGTTAGAACTGGACATGGAACAACAGACTGGTTAAATCAGGAAAGGAGTACATCATGGCTGTATATTGTCACCCTGCTTATTTAACTTATATGCAGAGTACATCATGAGAAGCACTGGGCTGGATGGAGCACAAGCTGCAATCAAGATTGCCAGGAGAAATATCAATAACCTCAGATATGCAGATGACACTACTCTTATGGTAGAAAGTGAAGAGAAACTAAAAAGCCTCTTGATGAAAGTGAAAGTGCAGAGTGAAAAAATTGGCTTAAAACTCAACATTCAGAAAACTAAGATCATGGCATCTGGTCCCATCATTTCATGGCAAATAGATGGAGAAAAAGTGGAAACAGTGACAGACTTTATTTTTTGGGGCTCCAAAATCACTGCAGATGGTGACTGCAGCCATGAAATTAAAAGATGCTTGCAACTTGGAAGAAAAGCTATGACCAACCTAGACAGCATATTAAAAAGCAGAGATATTACTACTTTGCCAACAAAGGTCCATCTAGTCAAGACTATGGTTTTTCCAGTAGTCATGTATGGATGTAAGAGTTGGACCATAAAGAAAGCTGAACGCGGAATTTATACTTTTGAAGTGTGGTGTTGGAGAAGACTCTTGAGAATCCCTTGGGCTGCAAGGAGATCTAACCAGTCCATCCTAAAGGAAATCAGTCCTGAATATTCACTGGAAGGACTGATGCTGAAGCTGAAATTCCAATACTTTTGCCACCTGATGCGAAGAATTGACTCATTGGAAAATACCCTGATGCTGGGAAAGACTGAAAGTGGGAGGAGAAGGTGATGACAGAGGATTAGATGGTTGGATGGCATCACCAACTCAATGGACATGAGTTTGAGTAGACTCTTGGAGTTGGTGATGGACAGGGAAGCCTGGGGTGCTGCAGTCCATGGGATTGTAAAGAGTCGGGCATGACTGAGCAACTGAACTGAACTTAACTGGTGTTTATCCCTGATTATAGCTGCTTCTTCTGGAGAGCAGGGGGATGCTTAATGGTATAACTCCATGACCACTATGACATATATGTTAGCACAAAGTGATGAAACCTGGCCACTAAACTGCTAGATAAGAGATGACCGAAGGTAAGCTAAGACCACAAAGTGTTTTGTCTGGATCTGATAGATTAGATGTTCAGCTCTGTTCTACTACTGACTATACTAGGCACTTTGTAACTATTTCCAGAAGCAAATATAACTGCTTTTCACCAGAATTATATTTTGTCTAAATTATCTAGTGTTTGTCACTGGCATTATTTTTTCTGTTTGTATTACCTATATATGCAATCATTCATCCCTCTGATATTATCGTTCAATGACTTTTTCTTTTAGAGGCAAATAGCATTTGATTGTTGTTTTTGAATTAGTTTGGGACTCACTGCCTTTCATGAATAAAAATTTGGAGAATTCACTTTTATTTCAATAATTTATAAACAGTTTTCTCTTCTTTTCATGTTTATTCTTACATTTCTTAGCCACTGCATGTTTTTCCCTTTATTTTTTGTATTGAGCACAATTTATCTTCTCTACCCCATGCATACCCCATATATTCTAGGAAAGCTTCTGCTTTGCCTTTATAAAATTATAGTTTGTTTGGCATTTAATTTAGCCAAATCCCACCATATTAGTATTATGCACAACATTCTCAAATTTGTCTTATTTTGATGCTATTACCTTACTTCATTTCACAATTGCTAATAGAAATATTCTCATTTCATATATCTTCAGTTATGTCAGTGATAATTTGGTGATAGTTTGGATTAAGCATCTGGTCACCAGTCAATTTCAAAGAGGAATGTCTTTTTATCTTTTTTTACATTCCTGAAATAGTCACATAAGATGGCCCACACATGCATGCGTGCTTGGTCAGTCACTTCCGACTCTTTGAGACTCCATGGACTTTACAAGCTCTTCAGGTTCCTCTGTCCTCCAGGCAAGAATAGGGAAGTGTGCAGTTGTCCTTTCCTCCTCCAAGGGATCTTCCTGACCCATGGACTGAACACTTGTCTCCTGCATTGGCAGGTGGATTCTTTGACCACTGAGCCATCTGAGAAGGCTGACCCACACATGAGCACATGAGGCATCTTTAGTATTGTTGTTAGAGAGATATAAAATATTTTTGACTTAACTTTTTTTGACACTTAGCCTGTTTTTGCTTAGGTTCCTGATCATCTTTCTGCAGAAGAAGTGCTATTGAGGGACAATCTGAAATGTCTTAACTAGAATGGAGCCTTGATACCTGGGCAGCAATTTACAAAAGATCAAGTGAGAAGTAGAGAGAAACCTATTTACATATTTCTGAAAGCTTCTGTTATATAAAATCTTTTACTCTCAGAAACTCTCTTGTACCAAACGTATGTTTTAAATCCGAGGCAAAACACACATATTAGAGATCAGAGTGGTTATCTTTAAATTAGAACTCAAGTATCCAAGGTGCACTGCTCTACCTTTACAACATATTTTCCTGAACTTCTCTCATTTATTCTCTATGAGCTCTACGTATTTATGTAGACGAACAACATATTCATCCCATTTCTCTTTTTCTTTGGCTCATTGGAGCCATAACCACAGCTCAGCAAGAACTTGATGGATTGAAATAAAGTCCATTTATGTATCTATCCCGAATTCCAAAGACTATTTCAATTCTATTCAATTTAGAAGGTACTACAAAGTTTTTATTCTATGCCATTCTTTTAGGCATTGAAGGCAATAGAAAGATAAATATGTATAGTTCATTCTACTATAATGTTTGTTTTAAAGATGCACATTAGTTTCAACACAGGTAGTATATTAACAAACAATCTGAGCATAATATGAATTTTGATTTACTTATGCATAATTTCATTTGTGAGAAATACTAGCTGAATGCAGAAAGCTGTACACATCTGAACTGAGACAGCTAGTTCAGTTCAGTTCAGTCGCTCAGTCATGTCCAACTCTTTGCGACCCCATGAACTGCAGCACGCCAGGCCTCCCTGTCCATCACCAACTCCTGGAGTTCACTCAAACTCACGTTCATCGAGTCGATGATGCCACCCAGCCATCTCATCCTCTGTCATCCCCTTCTCCTCCTGCCCCAAAACCCTCCCAGCCTCAGAGTCTTTTCCAATGAGTCAACTCTTCGCATGAGGTGGCCAAAGTACTGGAGTTTCAGTCTCATTCCCTCCAAAGAAATCCCAGGGCTGATCTCCTTCAGAATGGACTGGTTGGATCTCCTTGCAGTCCAAGAGACTCTCAAGAGTCTTCTCCAACACCACACTTCAAAAGCATCAATTCTTCGGCGCTCAGCTTTCTTCATAGTCCAACTCTCACATCCATACATGACCACTGGAAAAACCATAGCCTTGACTAGACGGACCTTTGTTGGCAAAGTAATGTCTCTGATTTTTAATATGCTATCTAGGTTTGTCATTACTTTCCTTCCAAGGACTAAGTGCCTTTTAATTTCATGGCTGCAATCACCATCTGCAGTGATTTTGGAGCCCCCAAAAAATAAAGTCAGCCACTGTTTCCACTGTTTCCCCATCTATTTCCCATGAAGTGATGGGACCAGATGCCATGCTCTTCGTTTTCTGAATGTTGAGCTTTAAGCCAACTTTTTCACTCTCCTCTTTCACTTTCATCAAGAGGCCTTTTAGTTCCTCTTCACTTGCTGCCATAAGGATGGTGGTATCTGCATATCTGAGGTTATTGATATTTCTCCCGGCAATCTTGATTCCAGCTTGTGCTTCTTCCAGCCCAGCGTTTCTCATGTTGTACTATGCATAGAAGTTAAATAAGCAGGGTGACAGTATACAGCCTTGACATACTCCTTTTCCTATTTGGAACCAGTCTGTTGTTCCATGTCCGGTTCTAACTGTTGCTTCTTGACCTGCATACAGGTTTCTCAAGAGGCAGGTCAGGTGGTCTGGTATTCCCATCTCTTTCAGAATTTTCCACAGTTTATTGTGATCCACACAGTCAAAGGCTTTGGCATAGTCAATAAAGCAGAAATAGATGTTTTTCTGGAACTCTCTTGCTTTTTCGATGATCCAGCAGATGTTGGCAATTTGATCTCTGGTTCCTCTGCCTTTTCTAAAACCAGCTTGAACATCAGGAAGTTCACGGTTCACATATTGCTGAAGCCTGGCTTGGAGAATTTTGAGCATTACTTTATTAGTGTGTGAAATGAGTACAATTGTTCAGTAGTTTGAGCATTCCTTGGCATTACCTTTCTTTGGGATTGGAATGAAAACTGACCTTTTCCAGTCCTGTGGCCACTGCTGTTTTCCCAATTCACTGGCATATTGAGTGCACCACTTTCACAGCATCATCTTCCAGGATTTGAAATAGCTAAATTGGAATTCCATCACCTCCACTAGCTTTGTTTGTAGTGATGCTTTTTAAGGCCCACTTGACTTCACATTCCAGGATGTCTGGCTCTAGGTGAGTGATCACACCATCTTGTCATCTCGTCTGTTGCCTCTTAACAAATTTGTTCTTAAGCCAATTACTACCTCCTACAATCAGGATCCTGCTCCCTTGTAGGCATCGTTGTTCCACCCAGCCTATTAAAATACCTTAATGCCCCTAACAGGCCAGGTAACTCACTCCTTTGTCATTACTTCGTTATTACCTAAAGTGGGTCTATGACAATGAAATGTTTACCATTGGAAACACCCTAGACTGCTCTTATGGAGGACTAGGGGAAGAAATCAATGACTTAAATCCCTTAACGCAGTAAGAGGATAAGCTTATGACTGTTAACACTGTTTCCCAGTCTCATGGCATAGGTTTGGATTGCTTTACATCATGGTATCTATTCCCATCTGTGGTGAACAAACTGGCAATGAGTTAAAATTACAACTCCTCAATCCTACCCAGCACTGATCATTCTGGAGATCTTGGGGATGCCCAACTTCAGTTGAAGTGTCTCAGGAGGTCAACCTGTCTTGACCTGCCTATGGATCTGGTCCTTGAAACGTTGTCACACCTCAGTCTGCTTGGGGATCTGCCAGTCCAAGGGTCCCAGGAGGTCATCAAGCCTCGACTTGTCCAGGGACCCAATTCTTGGGAGGCCAACTTGCCTTGACCTGCCTTGGAATTTGATCTTCAGCAGGCTATCATGCCTCAGCCTGCCTGGGGACCTGAACCCTGACTCAGGGACACCTGGCTCTAAGGTTGCAACAGGGTAGGATAAGCTTCAGAAAGACCTGGGTAGGATAAGCTTCAGAAAGACTCACCTCTAAGGAAGTGCACCCATGGAAATTGAAGGAGGCCTGTTAGTTTTTTCTTTTTCTTTTCCTCCCTGCCATGACTGTCTTTCAGATGGGAAATAATCAATCCACTTTCCGGCAGACACTCTTGAGATACATCCTTGATAACTGGAAGCTGTTCAATCCTCTAACTCTAAGAAGTCACTTAAAATTCTTTTGTGCCACAGCATGGCCAAAGTATCCACTGGGGGACGAGGAACTCTGGCCTGAGGATGGGAGTTTAAATTACAATACCATCCTGCAACTAGAATTATTTTGCAAAAGACAAGGAAAATGGACAGAGATCCCCTATGTCCAAATTTTCTTCCAACTAAGAGATATGAAGGAGCTCTGTCATAAGTATGGGGTTGTTGTATCCCCTAAAAGTGAGCCTACTAGGCAAATGGTGTTACTCACAGGCAACCAAGAGAAGGAACCACCTCCCCGCCCCCCCCCCCACACCCATAAAGGCTCACCTCACACGTTCCCAAAGAGACTGGAGCCTCCCACAGCTCCCAAGTTGCCTGGTGTTCCTTCCTTGTATCCAAATGTGCCCCCATATCTGGGAGCACCCCCTCCACAAAAGCCAGCTTGAGTATATCCCATAGTTGAAACTGGAGGAGCATTTGAACCAATCTGGGTCCATAAGCCCTTCTCCCTCTTAGAACTGTGACAGATCAAGCAAGACCTGGGAAGCTCATACAGATGACCCAGGCAAATATATAGATACATTCCAACATATTACCTTGGCCTTTGACTTGACGTGGAAGGGCATCATGGTCATATTTAGTCAAACTTTATCTGACCTGAGCATGCTAGGGTCTTAAAGCAAGCCCAAAGGTACGCAACAGGGCTTCACATGTCAAGTGATAAATACCCAGTAGGGGAAACTGCAGTCCCCTCCTCTGATCCTAATTGGAATTATAATGACCCTGAGCACATCTGGGAAAGAGATCATTTTCTAATCTGTGTGAAAGCAGGACTGAAAGCAGCCCAGCAAAAAGTAATCAGCTATGCCTGGGTCTCAGCAATAACTCAGGAGCCCAATGAGAACCCCATTGCCTTTCTGGAGAGGCTAAAAGAGGCACTCCAAAAGTTTACCAACCTGGACTTAGACTCTTACGAGGGACAGGTGATTTTAAAGGACAAAATCCTGTCCCAATGTGCATCAGATGTCAGAATTAAGTTACAGCAACTACAACAGCAGGGCCCTGCTGCCTCTTTAGATGAGATGGTCCAGACAGCCACCAATACATTTAAAAACAGAGAACAGGCCAAGGCCCAGGAGAGGGAGAGAAGAAAAGAGACAAGGCATGCCCAGATGCTGGCTGCCCTCCAGGGAAGCCCTATGGCAAACCCCAAGTCCTTAAAGGACAAGGCAAGAGGCAAATGCCTAATCTGTAGACAGGCGGGACATTGGGCCAATGAGTGTCCAAACTGTGACAAGTCTCCTAAAATGGCTTGCTACAAATGCCATCAACTGGGACACTGGGCACTCTGCCCTCAGAACCCAAGAGCCTCAAGGTCAAGTGCCAAGCCTTCCCTCATGATGGTTCAACAGGACTCAAGTGGCCTGCTCCAGCCAGCCTGCCTGTCGCAGATAATCATCGCTGGGCTGGAGCCAAGGGTGCAACTGGATGTGGCATGTAGGTCCGAGAATTTCTTGGTTAACATGGGGGCTATCTACTCTGTCTTGATCTCCTACTCCGGAGCCTTCTCCTCCCAAACCTGTACCATTTTGGGTGCTACTAAAAGACTACTAAAAACAACTACTAAAAGATTCACCTGAGCACTTCTTTGTTGCTGGGATGGACAAATATTTCCCACCAGTTTCTGGTGGTCCCTGAGTGTCCTACTCCCTTATTGGGAAGAGATATACTCATCAAACTGGGGACCACTCTTGAGATAGGAAGCTTTTCAGCCCCTAGAGCCCTACAGCTCCTGGTTACTACTGAAGAACCCATTACACCCTCTCCAATAGAGAGGGACCACAAACAGTGGAGGACAAAAGTAACCCCTAGGTGTGGGACCAGGGGACCCCTGGATGAGCCCACCAAGCTGAATCATCGTCATTGTCCTCCGAGATCCCACTTGGTTTCCTAACTGGAAACAATATCCTCTCAAAAGAGAGGCTCGGGAGGGACTACAGCCTTTAGTAGATAAATTCCTTGCTTGTGGGCTATTGGTCCCCACCAATTTGCCAATCCTCTCAGTAGAGAAAAAGGACGGAACCTGGCGAATGGTTTAAGACCTCCGGATCATAAATGAAACTGTAGTCCCCCTCCATCCCACAGTACCCAATCGCTATGTAATCTTGGGAGAAATCCCACCTAGGGCCAAGTGGTTTACAGTCTTGGATCTCAAAGATGAATTTTTTTGCATACCACTGGCTAAAGAATCCCAATATCTTTTTGCCTTTGGGTGGGAGGCCCTAGGAGAAAAACACCAACAGATGACTTGGACAGTATTACCTCAGGGGTTCAGAGATAGCTCCCACCTGTTTGGACGGGCCTTTAGCTGGGATCTCCTATATCTGGACCTGGGACCTAATGGGAAATATTACAATATGTAGATGACCTACTAATCTGCTCTCCAGATGAGAAAAATGCCCAACAACATGCAATTCAGGTTCTAAACTTTTTGGCAGAAAGTGGATATAAAGTCTCTCTTGCTAAGACACAGATGGTTGAGACAAAGGTCACTGACCTGGGAGTTCAGATTACATACCGGTCCAAGAGGCTGTCCTCTGATGGGGTACAAGGAATCTTCCAGTTGCCCTCCCCTACGACTCAAAAACAATTGCGAGCTTTCCCGGGGCTAACTGGGTATTGTAGAATCTGAATACCTAACTATGGTCTAATTGCCCAGCCCTTATATGAAAGCTTAAAGGGACAGGATGATTCAATCCCACTGATGTGGGGAACTCCTCCAAAGAAGGCACAGGCTACACAAAAACAAGCCTTAACTCAGGCACCTGCCTTGAGGTTGCCAGACCCAGAAAAAGCATTTGAATTTTATGTCCACGAAAAAGAGGGAATAACCTTGGGAGTGTTAACTCAAAGGTTGGAATCTGAGCCCCAGCCTGTAGCTCACTTATCCAAGAGGCTCAACCCAGCTGCCAGAGGCTGGCCTCCCTGCCTTCGAAATCTTGTAGCTATTGCAATCTTGATAGAAGATGCTTTAAAACTCTCCTCTGGGGGCAAACTATTTTCACCAGCCACCAAGTGAGACAACTAAATGGGAGAGGCCATTTACGGATGTCTGATCAAAGAATCCTCAGATATCAAGTAGTGCTGATGGAAAATCCAGGCCTCACTATATCCCCTTGTGAGGTTTGTAACACAGCCACCCTCCTGCCTACCCACGAGGGCTCTCTCCCCTTTCACTGTTGTCTAGAAACCTTGGACCACTGGACAAAACCCCGAGAGGGGTTGTTAGAAGATCCTCTGACCAATCCTGGGATAATCTGGTACACTGATGGAAGCAGCTTTGTCTTGGATGGAAAAAGAAGAGCCGGGTATGCAGTAGTCTCTGATTTTGAGACCATAGAGGCTAAGCCTCTGCCACCAGGTACTTCAGCCCAATTAGCTGAGCACACAGCCCTGACTTGAGCTTTAGAGCTGGAAAAAAGAAAAAGAGGAGCCATTTACACTGACTCCAAGTATGCCTTTCTGGTGCTACATGCACAGGCTGCTATTTGGAAAGAAAGGGGCCACTTGACCACCCAAGGGTCCCCAGTCAAATATGGTGATCAAATTCTTAAGCTCTTGGAGGCAGTCTGTGTGCCCACTGAGGTTTCAGTATCCTACTGTAAAGGACACCAAAAAGGGAGCATGGATGTGGCACGAAGGAACCAAGCAGCTGATCAGGCAGCTAAGAGAGCAGCATTACAGAACAATGACCTAATAGGGATTGTCACCTTAGTTCCACAGACTAATTTGCTAGAAGCTCCTTCATATACTGAAGGTGAGACTCTTAAAGCTAAGGGTGAGTGTTTTCAAGAAGATCATATAGGGTGGTTCCAAAAGGAGGGACTCCTTTTTCTGCCTGGGAACCTCCAATGGAAGTTGGTTAACTCCTTACATGCCACTACTCATTTAGGAGAAAAGGCCCTCCAAAGATTACTAGAAAGGTCCTTCAGAGAAACAGGCCTCCAAACGACTATAAGACAGGTGGTCTCCTCTTGTCCCACTTGCCAATTAAACAGCCCCCAAGGAGCTCGAAGACCCCAGCTGGCCCAGCCCGTCAAATGATGTGGGGCCTAACCAGGAGAGGACTGGCAGATGGACTTCACACAGATGCCAGTTTCTCAAGGGTATAAATACCTATTAGTCATGATAGATACATTCACAGGATAGACTGAAGGTTTTCCCACCTGGACTGAGAAAGCTGAGGAAGTGGTAAAAGAACTGCTCCATGAAATCATTCCATGATTTGGTCTGCCCAGGTCATTACAAAGTGACAATGGGACATCATTTACTTCTAAGGTCACCCAAGGGGTCTCTAAAGCATGGGGCATTACTTAACATCTCCATTGTGCCTGGAGGCCTCAGTCTTCAGGAAAAGTAGAAAGAGCCAACCAATTAAAATCAGTGATAAGAAAGATTACCCAGGAGACCTCCCCGGGATGGAGGGAGGCTTTGCCAATAGCTCTCCCCTGCACCCATATTGCCCCTAAGGAACAGGTTGGTCTTCAGTCAGTTCAGTTCAGTTCAGTTGCTCAGTCGTGTCCGACTCTTTGCGACCCCATGAACCATGGCATGCCAGGCCTCCTTGTCCATCACCAACTCCCGGAATACACCCAAACCCATGTCCATTGAGTCGGTGATGCCATCCAACCATCTCATCCTCTGTCGTCCCCTTCTCCTCCTGCCCTCAATCTTTCCCAGCATCAGGGTCTTTTCCAATGAGTCATCTCTTTGCATCAGGTGGCCCAAGTATTGGAGTTTTAGCTTCAACATCAGTCCTTCCAATGGACACCCAGGACTGATCTCCTTTAGGATGGACTGGTTGGATCTCCTTGCAGTCCAAGGGATGCTCAAAAGTCTTTTCCAACACCACAGTTCAAAAGCATCAATTCTTCTGCGCATATGAGATGCTATATGGGAGACCTTTTGTTTATGTCAATGACCTCTTCCTAGATCCAGAGGTTCAGACTTTCCAGTCTTATACCATGGCCATTGGGCAATTCCAACAGGATATACGCTTGTGGGGGGTGTGAACCAGGACCCAAAAGATCCAAGGAATCACCACTATATGCTCCAGGAACTCAAGTCCTAATTAAAGTCTGGAAAGATGGGTCCCCAAAGGCTCAACTCCAGCCCACATAGAAGGGTCCCTACCCTGTAATACTTTCTACCCCCACAGCAGTCAAGGTACCAGGACATGACTCCTGGATTCACTACTCATGAGTCAAGCCATGGAAGAAAATCGAAGAGGACATTCAATACACCTGTGAGCTCCTGGGAGATCTCAGATACATATTCATAACTACAAGTGAGTGCCATTCTAATGAACACCCCCAAAATCTAGTTTCTGGGGATAATATTTCTCAGGAAAGCTCTAAAGAGCCAACACAGCTTGGCAGGGGTTGTACTCCAAAACAGACAGGAGACAGATATTCTGATCCCTGAACAAAGAGGGACTTGAGCCATCCTGATGATGGGAATTTAGAGTTTGATAATGGCACCCCACTCTAGTACTCTTGCCTGGAAAATCCATGGACAGAGGAGCCTGGTAGGCTGCAGTCCATGGGGTCGTTGAGAGTTGGACACAACTGAGCGACTTCACTTTCACTTTTCACTTTCATGCATTGGAGAAGGAAATGGCAACCCACTTCAATGTTCTTGCCTGGAGAATCCCAGGGATGGGGAAGCCTGGTGGGCTGCCATCTATGGGGTTGCACAGAGTCAGACACGACTGAAGCGACTTAGCAGCAGCAGCAACAACAATGCCCCTACTAGTCCTTGTTATGCCATGTTGATACTGCTTATGACTGCTCCATGTATTGTCAATTGTCTAACATGTTTTGTCTCTGCCCAGGTCAACAAGCTACAACATGCAGTTCCAGTTCAACAAACATATAAAACTACAGCCGACCACGGAAAATATCGCTCACCCTTAGATGGACATCGCTATAAGGACTCTGAGGCCTGAGACTAGCAAGAGGGGGAAGCCCAATACCCCTCGCCATCCCAGTTCAGCAGGAAGTAGCCAGAAAGACCTCGATACCCCTATTCCCAAAGAATTGGGCCTCCCATCTCTTGAGGGGGGAATGTTAGATAGTTAGAATAGGAAAAAGGAGTCCAGAATGGCAGTGGCTAAAGACAAGGAAGGGAAAAGGCCATGAAAACAGAATAAAGGAAGGTCCAAGGACCGGAGTGAGGACCTCGTGTAGAACGAACAGCACTCCTGGCTAGTCCAATTTACATAGTGCAGACCCAGAGGGAGGAAAAAACATAAAAAGAGGAGTCAAAGGGCCGGGGGTCTGTCTCTTTCCCTCGCTTGTGGGCGCTCGTTCTCTCTCTCTCTCTCCTCTTCGCATCTTTGGGTAGGCATGCCCTCATGCCTCAAGGGTGTATTTTCCTATTATTTTCTACATAAAATTGAGCTGTAACATGGAGCTGTAACACTGATCTAAGAGGTATAACAAGGTCTGTTCGAGACCTGAGAGCTATAACATGGTCTGTCCAAGACCCAAGAACTATTACACGGTCTGTCCAAGGGCTATGACATGCTGAGGGCTCTAATGTCTGTTACTTCAAATCTCTGTTGAGATGAGACAGAACCGAGGAGAATACACTCACCTGACAGTTCTACCTTAGGTGACTATTTTGAGGACTCAGTGAAATATGCAATGTATTTAAGAGTATTTTTATGAAGGATTGAACAAACCTTAAATACATTTACTTTTCAAAAATAGATAAAATAAGGCTATAATAAATAGTCTCTCAAAGAAAAACTTTTTAAACAAGGCTATGCCTTTGCCAATCAACAATAGTACTGATCCACTCTATATTAGAGTGAATACATAATATACATAACACATTTTATACATAACACATGCATTCTCTGGTTCGTTCCTTCTAAAGAGAGCCCATCATTGTCTACTATTGAAGAGTAAATTGATGGAGTTAAAGAGAGCTGAATTACAGTTGACATTTTCATGAATTGTTATAACTGTGATGATAATAGTGCTTTCATGAAGAAGAAAGAAATTTCCCCTTGATTGCATCCACCTCCTATTCTGTATCTTAAAATTTCCAAAAACCTACTTCAGAAAAGCTCATAAATATGAAAATTCTTCCTAGTTTCAGTATGACCAAAGCAAAGGCATATGAACACATGTCAAGATGATGAATGGAGACATATTACATCTGTTTAATTTATTTCTGCATTTAAATTGTAAGTTGACAACTATTTATGTTGATTTTACTTATCTTGTTCTCATTTGTATTTATTAAGCTATTTGCAGTACTTAGATTTCATATGCATGTAGTTGATTTCACTAAAGGTCTTTGTCAGTTGTTATCTTACATTTTTTTCCTTGGAGCCCTCCCTTTGTTATACTTACATGATACCTGATGCACTATTGTATTTATATAAATAGTTTATTTGTTTTGGAATATGAATCAGTCCCAAATTGACACAATTAAATTTATTCTTTAGAATTTTAGTATACAGGGGATTAAGAAATAAAAGGCTCTCCAGTATAAAAAGTCCATGTTATAAAACTTTGTTCTTCTTTGTAGCTGTGATTCCCACATGTCAAATATGAGAGATAAAGGAGATATGCCAGAGACAAATAGAGAAAAAGATGAAATGGAAAGGCCGTAATGTAAATCTTGATTCTTGAAGCTACCTTCTTTTTTATGATTTGGTTTTCCAACAGTTATATATTTTAAGAGTCAACATATTTGTCTGTTCTCCTCCATTAATTTAGTTTTGTTTCTGTTATTTGCAATGGAATTCTAGTTAATCAACTGTTATGGAGGTAGCAAAAGAACATACGTAATTTAGCTTCCCAGATTGTGCCTTATGTTTTCTCAGTTTACAAATTCAGTCTAATGTTTTGTTTCTTTCTGTAGAATTTTTCAGTTTTAGAGCATCTATATCTGTAAGGTTTTCAACAGTTGGAACAGGAGATAATGAGACTAAGCTGGTAAAAGGAGGTAAGTCTCCTCTAAGTAATAAGATTTATTTTCTCATAAGATTTATTACTTTGAAGGTCTTGTTCTTTAAATATAATTAGACTAAAGTGATTCAAATAAGCTGACTAATTTTGTAAAACACATAGCCTAATTGCCTTTTTAAATTTCATGCTGCTGGAAGGCAGAGAATGTGCCTTTCCAATTTTTATATGGCTTTATATCAGATATAATAGTCACATAATAAACGTTTGTTGAAGGACAAGAGCCATGTGGATGTGGGAATTTGAGTTTGTGACAAAAGTCGCACTTTAGAATCACACCTCACATCGGATGCTTATAACCCTTAAATATTGATAAAATAAAAATTCAGTGTTAATTGGAATTCTCTATTTTGACTGTCAGTTCTCTCATTTAAAACATTAAAAGTGGTTAATGTATAATTTATTGAGTAACAGCAAAAGCCATCCCAAAGTGTTATGAATGTGTTTAAACAAGTGCTGGATGAGCGGCTGAGATGTAAAGGCTTTTAATTTTGTGGTTTCAAGATCAAATTCGGCAGTGTGCCTGTGGGTTTGACCACTACTCATGCAGGAGCTTTGAGGATTTTTGATGATGTAGAACAATCAGTGGTGAAAAATCAAAGGCTGGAACATTGAGGGCAAATACAGGTTCATGAATTTTAAAGGCGGTCATGCTTTAAATAATTTCAGTGCATAGAATGAAGCTGCTAGGACTGGTGAAATGGGCATTCAAGGAAGCCAACTTACTTTATCTTTAGATGAATAGGAAAAGATAACTATAGCCCAAAATATGGACGTTTTTTCAATTTTTTCAAACTAACTGAAAGACCTTTAATTAGTTCAAGGAATAAAAATGCTTGTAAAGATTGCTTCTTAATTTCTGATAATTTCACCTTTTAACTTAACACCATGAAAAAATTAATTAGGGACTATCAAAAAGCAAGAATGTGATGTAGCCATCTTTAATATAAAATTGTATTAAATCAGTTTTCTAGGATTGGTTCTATGTTACTGTATTTAATTTCACATAAACTTTAGAAAGTTTTATGTAATATAGTATGCTCTTACTTTTAGAGAGAGTTTAATATGGCTTTTGTGACAATAACATTGTGAAAGTGGGCAGCTGATCAAATTATAGGTTTAGGTTTCCATTGAAGAAAAAGCATCCTTAGGACACTCTTGACTGCACATTTTAACAAAAGCTGAAGTTCACCAGCTCACCTTCTTTTCCAAGCTCAAGCTATGAATGCTTCAAAGAAATAAAACAAATTAGGCCATAGAGTTAAAGGTCACACATATTAGTGAAAGGAAGAAAGAGGTTGTGCTTTGTTTTGTTTTGTTTTTCCTTTGTGGATTGCTCTTATTTGTTTATCATCTCTCCTTTACCTTTCTTGCACTTCCTTCACTGAGATGGCCTGGAGGACTCTCATACTAGGAGGGGCAGCTCACTAAGATCTAAATGATTAGCAACACAGGGCCCACAGACCACAATCATCCTGTTCCACATCACGTCTGGCTATGCTAATTGGTTTTTGAATCGCATGTGTCTGCTTTCAAGCTACCATGGCAAAGTTAATGGTTGCAACAGTGTCTTATAGCCCAGAAATCTTTATTTATATTTATTATCTGGACATTTACAGAAACTATTTGTCAACTCAGCAGTGCTAGGTTCAGGTGGAAGAAGTATAAACTGAGAATTTTAAGCTGACTCTGCTCTAGTTCTTAGTTTTTTCTATCTTGGATTTTCCATTGAGACTTTCTTTGCTAATAGGGTGAGAAAGTTTAAATGTCTTAGTAGAGACTTCAGGAATATTGAGAAGGGTAGACATGCTTCTAGTCTTGACTTTAAGTAAAACATGCCAAGTAAGGTCTTAAACTAGGCTCGCATAATTCAAAAAGGTACACTCTGTGGGGGTAAAATGGAACTCTTCATGTACAACAATAAATTGAACATTTGCCCAGCATTCCCTCCATGTAAATCCTTCATGGATCTAGTGTAGAACAGGACTCAGAGTCTAGTCACATTCTCTAGCATCAGTGATCTAACAAAACACACGGCTTCAAAATGAATATCAAATGAACCTCACATATCCGATCTTTTGAGCTTGTTCATACATAAGGAACAGAAACAAAAAGATCAATCTGCTTAGTAGCAGAGCTCTAAAAATAAATCAATTGCAATTGGAGTTGCTTTCATTTATTTTTTTAAAATTTTACTTATATCAGATTGTTTTAGAATGAAATCCAGTTTAAGTGGGAGAACTACCTTTACTTGTGGGATTTTTGGTGTTTGTTGTTTTTTTGTTTGTTTTTCATTTATTATCCCTCTGCACAAAGATTGCAGATGAGTGATGTTTCAACTTCAGACTCTGTGTCATAATAGTGTATTTCCTAACAACCAATCACAACACATCATAAAACTTGTCTTAATGGGATTTTGCCTTGAGCATGATCTGTAATTAGGTAGGAGGTTACCCTTGCAACTCTATCACTGTGATTTTTAGGTGAATCTCTTGGGGTTCTTTTGGCCTCTGGGTTTCCAAGCTTGATAGCATACCTTGAACATTAGGTGAGCTTCTGCTGATGCTCAGGTGCACACACACACACACACACACACACACACACACAGAGTATGGTTAATATTCATCAACATTTCTGTAATTAGCAAATGTGTCTGTGCTGAAAGTTTTATTCTTATTTTATTATTATTTCTTTCTTTTTGCACATATTGGCTCTTTTGATGTAAGTACAATCAAATCTAGAGACAGAAATAAACAGCAGATGCCACACCAGAAGTGTGCTGATGACACCATCTGCTTTTTGCAACTCTCTCTTGGTCACTGATTTCCCTGAGAGGTTTTCTTTAAGATAGTTGGACAATCTTATGGCATGTTGTGTGACATATGGAGTACTATTTCATTAGTGACTTCAGTATGCTGGAGTTGAGAAAGCAAGGAATGTGGAATCAGACAGATTTAGAAGTCTTGGTTGGTTTCCTCACTGGATAAAGTCATGTGTCCTTTCTGTCCTTAGTCTCCTAAGCTGTACAGTAATAACCAATGTCATCAAGCTGCCTAAGAGGTGCTGTGATAAATAACTTTAATACTGAAAGTGCTAGATAAACTATAAGGTGATATTTAAAAATAAATTATAATTATTGTTTTTTACAATTATCTTAGTGAAAGTCAAATCATCTCTATTATCAAAAAAGAAACTTTTCACTCCAGCCCTAGTGATATTTACATCACTTCTGTCAGCACTGCTTAAAACTCATAGACTCTGTTTGATTTTTGAAGTGTTAGACTTTCATTTGAAGAATTTGCCCACATTAGTTTTATATCAGTATCTTATCTCTGTAAGAAAAATTTATAGGATTATGGTACAAAATCAATGAGAAAGAGAGATATAATAGATCCTTTGGAAATAAAATTAAATAAAAAACATTAAACTTCTTTATCAATTATAAAGCCCATGGTAATGTAGTAGCTCGGAGAAGGCAATGGCACCCCACTCCAGTACTCTTGCCTGGAAAATTCCACGGAAGGAGGAGCCTGGTAGGCTGCAGTCCATGGGGTCGCTAAGAGTCGGACATGACTGAGCAACTTCACTTTCACTTTTCACTTTCATGCATTGGAGAAGGAAATGGCAACCCACTCCAGTGTTCTTGCCTGGAGAATCCCAAGGATGGGGGAGCCTGGTGGGCTTCCGTCTATGGGGTCGCGCAGAGTCGGACACGACTGAAGCGACTTAGCAGCAGCAGCAGCAATGTAGTAGCTTCTATATCTATTAAGTCAGTATGGAAGCTATTAAACAGAGGAGATTATTTGCGTTCTTGACATTTTTAGAAGCATACACTAATAAATATAAGCAATAATACTTATGGCTCTCAACATTTTATTAAACTTATCTTCTGTAATGAGATGAAAAAAGCATAGCATAGTGGAAAACATTTCCTTATTCTCTCCATAAAGTTTTCCTTTGATTTTTAGTCATAATGCTCTCTTTGATTTTTTCCCTTGGCAATACCATTTTTGATTCATGAGTATGCGAAAAGCTTCCCTGATGTGCCCATAGTTTTCCTGCATGTATTCTCAGTGTTCTCTTTTTTCCAATCTCTTACTCTCTCTCGCTCTTTTTACTTCCCCCTTTCCTAATGCCTTCCAGCTGTCTTATTGATCAAGACAGTCCCTCATAACTCTCAGGGTTGGATTGACAAAATCCAATTGACTGGCTAAGGGCTTGATTTAAAGGCTGAACAAAAAACAAAACCAAAACCTATTTACACCTCAGTCTAGAGTTCAGCACTTTCAATAGTCTATATTTACTATACATAAAGCTGATCCTTTGATACCTATCTTACTCTCATTCTAGTTTTCAAGTGACATAGAATCATTAAGTGGCAGATTTTAATCAGTACCTTGAAAACTCCAACAAATGATTTCAATATCAAAGTGGTTTTCATCAGGTTGAGAGAAAGAAGGCTAGCAGGACAGAGAGGTTGGTAAGTGAAAGAATAGACTAAAGATGCAGAAGTATATCTCCACAAGATATTTGACTCCAGTTCTGTCTAACCTGAGAATTAGTCAAAATAGTCACAGTGACGATTGTGTTATCCCTTCTTTCCCCTTGTTTAAAGTGAATTTTATTGTATTTATGCTGTTCATCTTTCATACTGTATATTAACAGACACAGAAACACATATCTTGAGCCATGGGCATTACATGCGAATGTGACCACATCCCAAGTGGTTGGGCTTTGAGTTGGAAACATGAATTAACTGAAACCTTGATGATACTCCCTTCAGGGAGGGAACAAATATGTTCATTTAGGAGAAGGACTCTCACCATTGTCAGGTGATCAAAGCACAAACTGATGAGAGTTGTTGCCCCCCACTGATAACCATTATTCACTCTTTCCCTTAGTAATAAAATCTCTAACTTATATCTGGACCCATAAGAAAAATATTCCCCTGCCTTTATCACAGGTAGCTGTGACCACTGTACTAAATTGTGACAAAGGAATGTGAGTAGAAGTAGTAGGTGCAAGGAATATCCTAAAAGGAAGGAGAAGCACATCCTTCTTTTGTATTCAGTATGTACTCTGAGCCTCATTTGTCTCATTTGTAAATACAAAGGACATTTTCTAGAATAATATCAAAGGTCATTGCCAAGTCTAAGAAGTCTATCACTTTCTGAAAGTGAAAGAGTCATTCAGTCGTGTCTGACTCTTTGTGACCAGATGGACTGCAGTCCACCAGGCTCCTCTGTCTTTGGAATTCTCCAGGCAGGAATACTGGAGTGGGTTGCCATTTCCTCCTCCAGGGAATCTTCCCGACCTATTAATTGAACCTAGGTCTTCCGCCTTGCAGGCAGTCTCTTTACTGACTGAGCCACCAGGGAAGACCTATCACTTTCTGATAAACCTTTAAAATCCACCTCAGAAAGATATAGCCAGAATTTGCCACTGGTAAGTTTTAAAGTAGATGCAGATTTTTAAAATTAATTTTTATTGGAGTATAGTTGCTTTACAATGTTAGTTTCTACTGTACAGCAAAATAAATCAGCCATACATATACATATATCCCCTGTCTTTTGGATTTCCTTTCTATTCAGGTCACCACAGTGCAGTAAGTAGCATTTCTTGTGCTCTACAGTATTGTCTTCATTAGTTATCTATTTGTAGTATCATCAGCATATACTTGTTAATCCCAACCTCCCAATTCCTCCCATCTCCCCTTCCCCTACCCCCATTTGTTCTCTATATCTGTGTCTCTGTTTCTGTTTTGCAAATAAGATCATCTACACCAGCTGTCCCCAACCTTTTTGGCACCAGTGACCAAATTGTGAAAAACAATTTTTTTCACAGATAGAGCGAGGATGGTTTTGGGATGATTCAAGTACATTACATTTACCATGCCACCACTGATCTGACAAGAGGCAGGGCTGAGGTGGTACTGCAGGCAACAGGGAGCAGCTGTAAGCACAGCGGAAGCTTCTCTTGCTCACCAGCTGCTTACTTCCTGCAGTGTGGCCCAGTTCATAACAGGTCACAGACCAGTAATCAATGGGTGGCCCAGAGGTTTGGGACCCAGATCCCATTTTTCTAGATTCCAGATACATGCATTCATATATAATATTTGTATTCTGACTTATTTCACTCTGTATGACAATCTCTAGGTCCATCCACATCTCTACAAATGACCTAATTTCATTCCTTTTTATAGCTGAGTAATATTCCATTGTGTGTGTGTGTGTGTGTGTGTGTGTATGTGTGTGTGTGTGTGTGTGTATATGTGTATATATATATGCACCATGTCTTCTTTATCCATTCCTCTTAAATGCTGGAGAGTGTGTGGAGAAAAGGGAACCCTCATACACTGTTGGTAGAAATGTAAATTGATACAGCCACTATGGAAAACAATACAAGGATTCCCTAAAAAACTAAAAATAGAGCTACCATATGACCAAGCCATCCCACTCCTGGGCATATACCCAGAAAAACCATAATTCAAAAAGATACATGCACCCCAGTGTTCATCGCAGCACTATTTACAATAGCTAAGACATGGAGGCAACTTAAATGTCCATCAACAGAGGAATGGATAAAGATGTGGTAGAGATGAAACTTCTTAAAAAATTCCAACAGCTTTCTTTCTTTGGTTTTATCATTCTTGTAAACTGTCACATTCCCAATCAGAAAGGAAGCCTGTTAAGTTATTTCTAAGAGTAGTGATGATAGAGGTATGAGTGAATTCATACCAATTCATACCAGTGTGTTGGTGACATTCTGCATTAATCCTCTACAGTGTTTGCCTTTTGAGGAAAATAAATACACATACACATACTATACAGACATCTCCTTCTTTTAGAAAGCTTGCTTTATGCCATTTTGCTTTTACAAAAGACCAACATTAGTATCTATTTTCACTAGCCAGAACAAATCTGAGAAAATATTTTCACTTCTATGAAAAGGAAAACTGATTCTTTACTTTAAATCATTTTGGCTTAAAAGTTTTCATAGGAACCTTCTACTTTTGAATATGAGGGGACATACACACACCACACATGTATTCTCTCTCTGTACATATACATAAATGCATATGCATACACACATACATAAGACAGGAAAGTGTTTGTGTTAAGAAATTAATTTCACATAATAGAATTTTACATATTTTATTAACACAGAATAGTAATTTGAGGACTTTCCTGGTGGCTCAATGGTAAAAAAAAATCTGCCTGCCAATGCAGGAGACATGAGTTTGATTCCTGGTCCAGGAATATCCCACATGCCACAGGGCAACTAAGCCCATGCACCACAACTACTGCGCCTGTGCCCCACAGCCTGGGAGCTGCAAGAAGAGAAGCCACCACAATGAGAAGCCACTGCACCGCAACCAGAGAAACACCTGCAGATCCAGCACAGGTGAAAATAAGTACATGACTTTTAAAGTAATTTGAGATACCTGGATTTTCTTCAATTCCTCAAATCCTGATTTTGTGGTTACAAGCTTTAGTCAGTAAGTAACACTGAATACCACAGTAAGTCAATTTATGACAAATGACAGTAAATGTATCTAAATAGCACACTTTAAAAAATCTGTGAAATAACTTAAATTCACTGCATTTAATTTCATATCAAAGTAATAATTGTGAGTTCAATGAAAAAGATATGCTTCCTCAAGCAATAGAATTGTATGTTATCCCATTCTAGTATTGTATACCTGCCAATTACTACATATTAAAAATGTTTTCCTGTATCCAAATATAGGCATTCTTTTTTATGTCACAGTTTTCTATCAATAGCTACTTTCCCAAACATTTGATCGTGTTTCTAGTACTACAGTTAGAATCAACTTTTGCATATTTAACTGCCTACAGTAATTACTGGAGAAGGAAATGGCAACCCACTCCAGTAATCTTGCCTGGAGAATTCCATGGACAGAGGAGCCTGGCAGGCTACAGTCCACGGGGTTGCAGAGTTAGGAATGACTGAGCAACTATCACTCACTCACAGTAATTACAGGATGATAAATAGAACTCAGGTGTGTAAAAGGAGAGGCGTGCATATTAATTTTTTAGAATTTATTAATAAAATTAGCCTCTGGTATTAATAATTGCATTCTTTCTAGGATATAGTTTGAAATAAGAATATGCAGGATTTGATCCATTGGTGTACTCACTGTAGCTATTATATTGATTGAAAGCTGCTAGATAAATCATGCTTCAGTTACAAGGTGTTGACTGGATCAGAGACTGATGATTTAAATAAATAAAGAAGGAGAAATTTCTGAGCACAGCATTAGTGTCAGAATCAATGAATTGTTCCTGCTGAGTATTTGTTAGTGTACCTAGAAATAAAAAACTGACTTTATAGACAGCTGTGACATTCCAGGGAAAGTTGATGAAAAATTTAACCCTTCGCTCCAAATTTACATTTCCCTCTGCGACTTGATTTGAATATTAAAAGTAGAAATTTAAAGTATATTGGTAATAATCTGCCCTACAGAGGCACTGCTATGCTGAGAAATAGCATCTTCATGTTAGTGGCCAAGATGTCAACGACGTTCATTTGTTGATTTACCAAATGACCACTTTGCATCCGGCCTTCAGTTTCAAAGCACGATTCTACATTAAAGGAAAATAGAGCACTGTAGGGAAGTTCTAGTGAAAGATGATACTTATCAAAACATTTTGATAACAACTGTTCCTGTATGGCTATGATGGAAAACATGGCAAAGAACCAGTGTGCTGGTCATTCTGATCTTTGGATGGAATTTTCATTTTTTTAACTTGATTTTGCTTATGCATCAAATAATCCTTTTATTTTAATGAAAGTACTATGCAGGATAATTGGTGGATATAACTGATTTTATCAAATCACTGTGTATTTTAAAAAATACCTAAAACTCTAATACCACTTGAGTAAATCACTGAATCAAAGTATCACTTGTAAGCAATGAAGGAATATTGATTTTGTTTAACATTTGGGGGCTTTTAATAGGCTCTGCTTCATTAAGATTTTCCTGTTTTCACTATAAATTTTAAAAATACTTAACAATAAACTTTCATCCCAATTTGTGTTTTTTAAAAATAATTTCTGGTAAAGAAAATTTCTTTACCTCTGCATTTCTTCAGCTAATTTCAACAGATTTTATTTTTTCCCCCTGACATTCCTCAGTTCTAATTCCATCTAATTGGCAAGTCCAGAGAGAGTACAAAGAATAGTCTTGATGTTTTAGACAAATTAAAAATGCTTCATTTGACCCTAAGTGCCTGGCAAAGTTATATATTTGGCAAAGAGCCATACTGATTATATTTTAGAAACTGGAATGAAACTATTATATTTCTTAATTTCAGAGACAAAAGAATATAAATTATTATAAAAAGTGTATCTCAAATTATGATGACAATTTTAGAACACTTTCCCTGATTATGGATCACATAATTTCGTTAGAAAAATCTTCTTCATAACTGCTTTTTATTGTTTGTAGTTATGTTTTGGGAGATGTGATTTGACACATGGTGTGTTTAAATATAGGAATTAGTAAGTTAGATTTTAATGATCCTCACTGAATAAAATAGATGGGAGAACAGTGGAAACAGTGTCAGACTTTGTTTTTTTGGGCTCCAAAATCACTGCAGATGGTGATTGCAGCCATGAAACTAAAAGACGCTTACTCCTTGGAAGGAAAGTTATGACCAACCTAGATAGCATATTCAAAAGCAGAGACATTACTTTGCCAACAGGGGTCCGTCTAGTCAAGGCTATGGTTTTTCCAGTGGTCATGTACGGATGTGAGAGTTGGACTGTGAAGAAAGCTGAGCGCTGAAGAATTGATGTTTTGAGGGTTCAGGATGGGGAACACATGTATACCTGTGGTGGATTCATTTTGATATTTGGCAAAACTAATACAATTATGTAAAGTTTAAAAATAAAATAAAATTTAAAAAAAAAAAAAAAAAAGAAAGCTGAGCGCTGAAGAATTGATGTTTTTGAACTGTGGTGTTGGAGAAGACTCTTGAGAGTCTCTTGGACTGCAAGGAGATCCAACCAGTCCACTCTGAAGGAGACCAGCCCTGGGATTTCTTTGGAAGGAATGATGCTAAAGCTGAAACTCCAGTACTTTGGCCACCTCATGCGAAGAGCTGACTCATTGGAAAAGACTCTGATGCTGGGAGGGATTGGGGGCAGGAGGAGAACGGGACGACAGAGGATGAGGTGGCTGGATGGCATCACTGACTCCATGGACATGAGTCTGAGTGAACTCCGGGAGTTGGTGATGGACAGGGAGGCCTGGCGTGCTGCAGTTCATGGGGTTGCAAAGAGTCGGACACACTGAGCGACTGAACTGAACTGAACTGAATAAAATGAGATACTATATTTTGAGTGACATAGAATTTTTCTCTAATATTTTTCTTTATGTTTATACAAATTGCTCAAGGAGCTTAAAAGCTGTTCTGCTGGATTGTAGTCATATGCAAGCAGGAAGGCTATTATGGAAAGTTCTTTTTGAAAGGTGTTAGTCTTTTTATAATATTATATTTGAAAAAATTAATAGGAAAATAAAATATTTTAAATTATTAGATTTCATCTATCTCTTTTATAAAATGTCTTATTTTCATTTTGTGTTCTTTTTATTTTTTAAAGTGTGTATTACAATTTTGGTCTTCTAATTTCATTAATCCAACCTATAACACAGAGGATTACAGAAAAGAAATGCCTAGGGAAGGCAAAGGAGCAACGAAGATTTAGGTTTCAGTTGTTTGTTTTTCTTTGCAGCAAAGCTATTCTCTATAGAAACTTCTGTGTCTGTGAAGAAGGCTTGGGGGATCTGTTGGCATCAATATTTGTTTAAGCACACTTTTAACATTCTTATTTGATAAAATTATTTGTGCACAGACCCAATGAGGAAAGCATATTTCTATTATGCTAATAGTAAAGAGAATACATTACTATCTAAGAAATTATATTCAAGGAAACTTGGAATCAACCTAAATATTTTTTAACAAGGAAGTTGATGAATAACATTTCTGTACTCTATTCATTCTCATTGTCCCCTTTCCATCCTCACTCCAGGTAGGAATGACATCTTTGAGCAGCAAAATAATGCATTAAAATTAAGTCACTTGAAAAGTGAAAGTCACTCAGTTGTGTCCGACTCTTTGCAATCCCATGGACTGTAGCCAGACAGTCTCCTTTGTCATGGGGATTCTTCAGACAAGAATACTGGAGTGGGTTGCCATGCCTTCCTCAAGGAGACCTTCCCAATTCAAGGATCGAACCCATGTCCCCCACATTGCAGATGGATTCTTTACCAGCTAAGTCACCAGAGAAGCCCCAAAATACTGGAGTGGGTAGCCTATCCCTTCTCCAGTTGATCTTCCCCACCGAAGAATCCAAGAGGGATCTCCTGCATTGCAGGCAGATTCTTTACAGGGGAGCTACCATGGGAAGATGAACTGTTAATAAGGGAAATATAATTTTGTCCTAGATGTATGCCTAGACTTAAGAATGTACTATCATGATGAAATGGGTCAAGGGTTTACAATTTGTATGAGTCAATTTGAGCCAAAACTTGATATTGAGAGAGTGACAGTATGAAATAGAATGAATTGGATAGTGGGACAAAAAGATGAAGCCAACTGTAGGAGTGAATAATACATGCTGACCAAAGACAAGGGTCAGGGAAATTTTACCGCCCATATTAAACTAACTCAGCTAAGAATACAAAGCAAATACAGAGGAACAGCGTATAAATCTTTTTATTACCCCTTGGACTCCAAGTATATTAATAGTCTAGGAGTATCATAGGGTTATTTCTGATGAAGCCTGTCATTTGATTTATTCAAGTATTTTAGGAATATTCACATAACTGTCTTCTATTGGTGATGACATGAATATTCTGAAGTGAAGACATTTCCAAGTCTTTTTGAAAGTTAAAAACAGAAAAAACACAAATTAAATTTACTTACTATTTAGTTACATTAATGAAAAAGTATTATGCTTTGCTTTATAAAAGCAAATATTCCCCAAACTATCCTCTTGGTATTATAAAAATCAAATTTAGTTGCAATAAACCACTCAAGTAACAGAGGACTCATCTCCCACTTGTCTTCATTAAATTGTGGCATATTAGACTGTAAATATGGAGATCTGGTGACTTTCCATGTATTTGTGACATTGCGCCGGCTGTGATGGACTGTTCAGAAGTGGGGCCGAGAGAAGCTACCCCTTGCCCGAGGTCAGGGGCGGTGGCCGAGAGGAGCTACCCCACGTCCAAAGGAGAGGCGGCTATGCGGGTGCAGGAGGGCTGAGAGGAGCTACTCCACATTCAAGGTCAGGAGGGGTGACCTCGTCCAAGGTAAGGAGCAGTGGCTGTGCTTTGCTGGAGCAGCCATGAAGAGAGATACCCCCACGTCCAAGGTAAGAGAAACCCAAGTAAGACGGTAGGTGTTGTGAGAGGGCATCCGAGGGCAGATACACTGAAACCATAATCAGAGAAAACTAGCCAATCTGATCACATGGACCACAGCCTTGTCTAACTCAGTGAAACTAAGCCATGCTGTGTGAGGCTACCCAAGATGGACAGGTCATGGTGGAGAGGTCTGACAGAATGTGGTCCACTGGAGAAGGGAATGGCAAACCACTTCAGTATTCTTGCCTTGAGAACCTCATGAACAGTATGAAAAGGCTAAATGATAGGATACTGAAAGGGGAACTCCCCAGTTCGGTAGGTGCCCAATATGCTACTGGAGATCAGTGGAGAAATAACTCCAGGAAGAATGAAGGGATGGAGCCAAAGCAAGAACAATACCCAGTTGTGGATGTGACTGGTGATAGAAGCAAGGTCCAATGCTATAAAGAGCAATATTGCATAGGAACCCAGAATATTAGGGCCATGAATCAAGGCAAATTGGAAGTGGTCAAACAGGAGATGGCCAGAGTGAACGTTGACATTCTAGAAATCAGCCAACTAAAATGGACTGGAATGGGTGAATTTAACTCAGATGACCATTATATCTACTACTGTGGGCAGGAATCCCTTAGAAGAAATGGAGTAGCCATCATGGTCAACAAGAGTCCGAAATGCTGTACTTGGATGCAATCTCAAAAACAATAGAATAATCTCTGTTCGTTTTCAAGGCAAACCATTCTCTTTTTTTTAAATTTTATTTTATTTTTAAACTTTACATAATTGTATTAGTTCTGCCAAATATCAAAACGAATCCGCCACAGGCATACATGTGTTCCCCATCCTGAACCCTCCTCCCTCCTCCCTCCCCATACCATCCCTCTGGGTCGTCCCAGTGCACTAGCCCCAAGCATCCAGTATCGTGCATCGAACCTGGACTGGCAACTCATTTCTTACATGATATTTTACATTTCAATGTCATTCTCCCAAATCTTCCCACCCTCTCCCTCTCCCACAGAGTCCATAAGACTGTTCTATACATCAGTGTCTCTTTTGCTGTCTCGTACACCGGGTTATTGTTATCATCTTTCTAAATTCCATATATATGCGTTAGTATACTGTATTGATGTTTTTCCTTCTGGCTTACTTCACTCTGTATAATAGGCTCCAGTTTCATCCGCCTCATTAGAACTGATTCAAATGTATTCTTTTTAGTGGCTGAGTAATACTCCATTGTGTATATGTACCACAGCTTTCTTATCCATTCATCTGCTGATGGACATCTAGGTTGCTTCCATGTCCTGGCTACTATAAACAGTGCTGTGATGAACATTGGGGTACACGTGTCTCTTTCCCTTCTGGTTTCCTCAGTGTGTATGCCTAGCAGTGGGATTGCTGGATCATAAGGCAGTTCTATTTCCAGTTTTTTAAGGAATCTCCACACATTCTCCATAGTGGCTGTACTAGTTTGCATTTCCACCAACAGTGTAAGAGGGTTCCCTTTTCTCCACACCCTCTCCAGCATTTATTATTTGTAGACTTTTGGATCGCAGCCATTCTGACTGGTGTGAAATGGTACCTCATAGTGGTTTTGATTTGCATTTCTCTGATAATGAGTGATGTTGAGCATCTTTTCTTGTGTTTGTTAACCATCTGACAAACAACTAATCTCAAAAATATACAAGCAACTCCTACAGCTCAACTCCAGAAAAATAAATGACCCAATCAAAAAATGGGCCAAAGAACTAAATAGACATTTCTCCAAAGAAGACAAACCATTCAATATCACAGTAATCCAAGTCTATGCCCCAACCAGTAATGCTGAAGAAGCTGAAGTTGAACGTTTCTATGAAGACCTACAAGACCTTTTAGAACTAACACCCCCAAACAATGTCTTTTTCATTATAGGGGACTGGAATGCAAAAGTAGGAAGTCAAGAAACACCTGGAGTAACAGGCAACTTTGGCCTTGGAATACTGAATGAAGCAGGGCAAAGACTAATAGAGTTTTGCCAAGAGAATGCACTGGTCATAGCAAACACCCTCTTCTGACAACACAAGAGAAGACTACACATTGACATCACCAGATGGTCAACACTGAAATCAGATCAATTCTATTCTTTGCAGCCAAAGACGGAGAAGCTCTATACAGTCAGCAAAAAGAAAAACAAAAACAAAAAAACCAGGAGCTGACTGTGGCTCAGATCATGAACTCCTTATTGCCAAATTCAGACTTAAATTGAAGGAAGTAGGGAAAACCACTAGATCATTCAGGTATAACATAAATCAAATCCCTTATGATTATACAGTGGAAGTGAGAAATAGATATAAAGGACTAGATCTGATAGTCAGAGTACCTGATGAACTATGGACGGAGGTTCATGACATTGTAGAGGAGACAGGGATCAAGACCATCCCCATGGAAGAGAAATGCAAAAAAGCAAAATGGCTGTCTGAGGAGGTCTTACAAATAGCTGTGAAAAGAAGAGAAGCAAAAAGAAAAGGAGAAAAAGAAAGACATTCCCATCTGAATGCAGAGTTCCAAAGAATAGCAAGAAGAGATAAGAAAGCCTTCCTCAGCGATCAATGCAAAGAAATAGAGGAAAAGAACAGAATGGGAAAGACTAGAGATCTCTTCAAGAAAATTAAAGATACCAAGGGAACATTTCATGCCAAGATGGGCTTGATAAAGAACAGAAATGGTATGGACCTAACAGAAGCAGAAGATATTAAGAAGAGGTGGCAAAAATACACAGAAGAACTGTACAAAAAAGATCTGCATGACCAAGATAATCACGATGGTGTGATCACTAACCTAGAGCCAGACATCCTGGAATGTGAAGTCAAGTGGGACTTAGAAAGCATCACTACGAGCAAAGCTAGTGGAGGTGATGGAATTCCAGTTGAGCTATTTCAAATCCTGAAAGATGATGCTGTGAAAGTGCTGCACTCAATATGCCAGCAAATTTGGAAAACTCAGCAGTGGCCATAGAACTGGAAAACGTCAGTTTTCATTCCAATCCCAAAGAAAGGCAAAGCCAAAGAATGCTCAAACTACCATACAATTGCACCCATCTCACATGCTAGTAAAGTAATGCTCAAAATTCTCCAAGCCAGGGTTCAGCAATACTTGAACCATAAACTTGCAGATGGTCAAGCTGGATTTAGAAAAGGCAGAGGAACCAGAGATCAAATTGCCAACATACTCTGAATCATGGAAAAAGCAAGAGAGTTCCAGAAAAACACCTATTTCTGCTTTACTGACCATGTCAAAGCCTTTGACTGTGTGGATCACAATAAACTGTGGGAAATTCTGAAAGAGATGGGAATACCAGACCACCTGATCTGCCTCTTGATAAACCTATATGCAGGTCAGGAAGCAACAGTTAGAACTGGACATGGAACAACAGACTGGTTCCAAATAGGGAAAGGAGTACGTCAAGGCTGTATATTGTTACCCTGCTTATTTAACTCATATGCAGCGTACATCATGAGAATCGCTGGGCTGGAAGAAGCACAAGCTGGAACCAAGATTTCCAGGAGAAATAGCAATAACCTCAGATATGCAGATGACACGACCCTTAAGGCAAAAAGTGAAGAGGAACTCAAAAGCCTCTTGATGAAAGTGAAAGTGGAGAGTGAAAAAGTTGGCTTAAAGCTCAACATACAGAAAATGAAGATCATGGCATCTGGTCCCATCACTTCATGGGAAAAAGATGGGGAAACAGTGGAAACAATGTCAGACTTTATTTCTTTGGGTTCCAAAATCACTGCAGATGATGATTGCAGCCATGAAATTAAAAGATGCTTACTCCTTGGAAGAAAAGTTATGTCCAACCTAGATAGCATGTTAAAAAGCAGAGATATTACTTTGCCAACAAAGGTCCGTCTAGCCAAGGCTAGGGTTTTTCCAGTGGTCATTATGGATGTGAGAGTTGGACTCTGAAGAAAGCTGAGTGCCGAAGAACTGATGCTTTTGAACTGTGGTGCTGGAGAAGGCTCTTGCAATTCCCTTGGACTGCACGGAGATCCCACCAGTCCATCCTAAAGGAGACCAGTCCTGGGTGTTCATTGGTAGGACTGATGAGGCTGAAACTCCAATACTTTGGCCACCTGATGTGAAGAGTTGACTCATTGGAAAAGACTCTGATGCTGGGAGGGGTTGGGGGCAGGAGCAGAAGGGGACTACAGAGGATGAGATGGCTGCATGGCATCACTGACTCTTTGGAAGTGAGTCTAAGTGAACTCCGGGAGTTGGTGATTGACAGGGAGGCCTAGCATGCTGCGATTCATGGGGTCGCAAGGAGTCGGACACGACTGAGCGACTGAACTGAACTGAAAAATATTTAACTTATTTTCCTCAGCTTTTCATATGCTTTTAGATCCCCTAGATGCTCATTTATTAATTTATTTTACTTTGTTTTAACATGGAATTCAAGTAAATCATTTAATTATAATTTTTATTTCATATATAGGATAAATTATTAACATAAGCATATTTAAAATTTAAATATGTCATAGTGTTATGCAAATTTATTCACATGAATAAATTTGCATAACACTATGACATATTTAAAATTTATGTAAAATTAAAAAATTACATAAAAAATACATGGAAAATGAAATACTTATACAGTTAAGGTAATATTCTTACATATTTTGTGTTAAAGACTTCTGGCATTCTACTTATTTAAGCATAAACCTGGAAGAAATGTAAGGCATGATATACCTTCTAAATAATAGACTTCATGTATTTTAGACATTGGAGATAGGATACATCTGGCCTCAATTTGCACGTGTGGTTCACTGGAAATAATTTATTTGTACTCTTAAGCACAGTGTCTAGTACGTAAAGAGAACAGAAAAGGTATATGTATAATGCTATTAATCATCATGACAATAATAATGATACTTATGCTATTCTTTTATTATTATTATTATTATTACTGGTTGACTTCTATGAAGAAATCAAGGCTGTTGAACCCTGGTCATTTTATTTCCTGATACCTATCAACTCAAATGTAGAAATGTTAATAACACATTTATAGGATCATGGTCAAGGATATTGATAATGTTCCAATTCTAGATGAAGAGCTTTTAAGATCTAGTACAGTTCTAATATATTCAAGCTCTTTGATTCATCGTCATTCCCTCTGTCCTAGCTGGAATATGGGGTGATCAAAGGGCATGAGCCCCCCTGCTTTCTGGGATATACTTCTTTCCTAAGATCTGTGAGAGTTTATTTACATCAACTCTGTTAAACATTAGGGAAAATATGCACTTTTCTTTTTTCCTTTGACTTTTTCTTGCCATCAAAACAGTGAGTTTTATAGATAAATTTTGAGGAAAAGAGAACTGAGGAATCCATTAGATCTATTAGAGTAAAAATCTCAGGCCTACTTTCTCAGCAGTAGAGTTTTTGTATCTATGGAGTCCAGTTTAGCTCACTCACCTTTGAGATTTAGGCCCACATGGAAATAAGAATAAAATGTTCCTTCCTTGCTGTCCTCTGAATCTACATCTCCACAAAGATACATGTGATGTAATTATCTTAGGATAAATTTCAGGACCTTCTCTGATAAACTTTCCATCAGGCCCAGGATTATAAAACTTTGTAGATAACATATTCCTTTACCTCTTTCAAACGAGGAAGCGATTTGAAAGCTAATGGAGAATGGATTGAAATATGTATAATATCATATATGAAATGAGTCACCAGTCCAGATTCGATGCACGATACTGGATGCTTGGGGCTGGTGCACTGGGACGACCCAGAGGGATGGTATGGGGAGGGAGGTGGGAGGAGGGTTCAGGATGGGGAACACATGTATACCTGTGGCGGATTCATTTCGGTGTATGACAGAACCAATACAATATTGTAAAGTTAAAAAATAAAAAAATAAATTAAAAAAAAAAAGAAAGCTAATGGAAAGGAGACTGAGGACAAAACAAAACAAAAAAAACAAACAATTAAATCCCAGATATCAAACACGGTGACAACATAGGAGTGACATGACATTAACAAAAGAGCAAGAAAAGCTAAATCAGAATAAGTTATTTGGTTTATGAAAAGTTGTTTCTGAGATTTGTGGTATAAGAACACAAACATTCTGCAGAATCTATAAACTCCTCACATATCACACTTTCTAGGTGAATATTCACACTTTAAAAACTTCTGTATTTACTAGAATAGAGTATAATACATTCTAGCAATTTTGTAACTGGTAGCTTATCACTGGGAAAATTCTGGTTATGGTACTTTTAGAGTATCTTTAATGAACTTTAAATTTTAGATGACTTAACACAATAGAAATTTCTAACTTAGACAACATTTCAGTACAGTTTCTCTTGGCTACTTCCCTCTGCATGAAGTTTCATGAATGCAGATTGATTTCATCATATTCTCTATAGCCTTGTAATCCTCACATTCAACATCAAATGAGGGAAAAAGTAGTGAAGACATACTGTACTTTAAAAATCAGAAAATTTCATGCTTCAGTTCTGCTCATATTCCAGTAGTGAAAGATAGCTTCCTCCCAACAGTACCTTCATTATTATGAAAAATAAAATACATTTTTTGGTAAATATCTTCTCCTGATATTGAAAGAATATAATAATATTTTGCCACTCTTCTGATAGATATTATGCTTTTTCTATGTTAAATGACAAATTTTCTTCTGACCCCAAAATTGTGAAATAGATTTTATCCAAAATTATTAAGGTGTATCAGATAATTCTAGATGGCCTGATTTTTAACTGACATTCTTTTAGTAAATCGGTATTCAATAGCTTCTAAGTGGCCAGAGATCATCAATAATTCTCAACATTTTGAAGCAAATTTAGGAAAAAAATATCATGAGTCATTTTCCCACAAGTAATTTATTGACACTATTGATTCTTATATTCAAATGTACGCTTTACAGGCTTGTTTCATTATTTCAAGATCAAGACGGCTTTGGTTCTTTAAATCCTCTGTTTCTTGTGTACGTGTGCAAATCTCAGATTATATTTATTGTGTAGACTTCAGGAAGAGTTCCTGAAGAGGGTATGCAGTTTAGGTCTCCACTCACCTTCCTTACACTGTGCTAACCTGCATCCTTTGCTTATTTATGCCCAGAATTTAAACCTAATGCCCCAGCTCTGGCAAAAGGCATCCTTTCAACTAAAGCCTCTTTTCTTTCTCTCTTCTATTACAAGGCTAGCAAATCAAGCTTCATGTTGCGTTTCACTACCCACTGACTTGTTACCACTTAGTTTTCCCTAGAACTGAGTCTGATTCTCATAGCTGTGTTAAGGAATTCATTTTTTTTCTTAATATTGTGGCTGGAATTTTATTTTTTCATATTATATAAGAAAGAATGAAAAATAAGGTAAAGCACAATACAGGAGAAGATAAATGAAAATGTATGCAAAATATTATTTCAGAAATATGATCAAACAAGAAGGGAAAATGTGAAAAAGAAGAAAAAGTTGTTTTCTGTTTCCTGCTGCATTCACTAGCAGGATGTACATATACTATATATGTTTCATATGTTTAGTTATATTTGATTAATTTGGGAGCAAAAATAGCTGTTTATATTAAACAAGTTCTAAAGGCATTCAAAGAAAAGTCAGATGAGAGTATTAAGATTTAGAGATAATTGATGTTTTGCCCTTTGAGGAGACCAGACAAAAGAATACATATTTCTAATGCTTAAATCTCTGTGCTAATTCTTCTTTGCTTAAAGACATTCTCAGAGAGTTTCAGTGAGAAAAGAGAAAGCTTATAAATGTCCATTACAAAAATAATATGCCCAATAGTCTTATGCTGAGCTTTTATGAACACTCAATCTACCTGTTAATACATTAGAACCTTGGGCAAGTCAGCAACTTCTAGTATCAAGAGGTCTTTTTATTTCATCAGTTCTGTTCTGTTCTGTGCTCAGTTGTGTTTGACCTTTTGTGACCCTATAGACTGTAGCCTGCCAGGCTCCTCTGTCTGTGGGATTTCCCAGGCAAGAATACTGGAGTGGGTTGCTATTTCCTCCTCCAGGGGATCTTCCCCACCCAGGGATCAAACCCATGTCTCCTGCATCTTCTGCATTTCAGGTGGATTCTCTACCACTTAGCCACCATACTGAGTAGTTTTAGGTTTTAATTTTTCTTTTCTTTTTTTTTTTAACTGTATGACAATTTATATAAAACTGTTAATAAGAATGTGGGGAGTGCTAGGTACCAAATATATATTAATTTCTGTCTTATGGCTTTCTAATTCCAAGATGAATGTATATATGAAATAACATATTTTGTAAAGGAAGGTATTTTGTAAATATAAGTAATTAATATTGCCAATGCTTAAAACTACAAGTTGCAAAAAAGAAAGTGTTTGTCCTGTCTGACTCTGACCCCATGGAGTGTAGCCCGCCAGGCTCCTCTGTTGTGGAATTCTCTAGGCACGAATACTGGAGTGGGCAGCCATTCCTTTTTTCAGGGGATCTTCCCAGTGCAGGGATTGAACCCGTCTTCTACACTGAAGGCAGATTCTTTACTGTCTGAGCCACCAGGGAAATCATGTAGTTCTAAATCACATATTATTTGGTCATAAAGTATATGTCCGCTGGTCCTTTTCTTTAACAGGCAATGAAATTTTGAGAATTATAAATACACCATAAAGTGATAATCAGTAGATAAACTCTACAATCAGTAGATTTTAGTCCTTTCTTCATGTTAGAATTCCTATAAAGCTGTTATAACATGCCGATCTCTGGATTCTGAAACCCTCAAGTCCCCAAATTCTGTTTTTTTAAAATTTGTGATAAGGCCAAAATATCAATATTTTTCAAAGCTCCAATTAATATACAGGTATTTTTGTGGTTCACTTAATCAAAAGGTTCATTGCCGACAGTATTAATGCCATGAAGAGATGTTTACACTTATGGTCTATTTGTTTTCATTACAATTTATTTCTCTATCTCTAACAATTCGGTTCTGCTCTACTACTCTTGTGAGCTCCAGACTTCTGTATCCCACTGCCTTCTGGTTGGCTTCAACTGTGTATCCTGTAGTAATCTAATCTTCAAAACACCACAAAAGGAATGTATTACTTTTGTCTCAGGTCTACTTTTTCTTTCAATAAATGGCACTAACACACATTTGTTGTTTTAAAGCAAAAGCAAGAGCTTCAGCATTAATGTCTTCCTTGATTTCTTCCTTCACACACAATCCCACACACCAAAAAAAAAGTCTGATGGCTTCTCCCTCTTATACATCTCCTTTATCTTTTCATACTCATGGCCATTACCTCAGTACCACTATCTTACCTTTCCTGGACTATTTCTATAGCTTCATCACTGATTCCCTTGATTTTAGCCTTATTCGTCATCAATCCAAATTCCATGCTGAGTCATCAAAAGAACATATGATCGCATCTTTAGCCTAAATATTAACATGGCCTCTGATGCCCTTTAAAATTGGCTACTACTTGTCTCTCAGGTCTCATTTCTCTTCACCCTAGTACATTCCTGTCACACTAGGCTTCATTCTGCTCTGCCTTATGCATGCTCTTGCTCTTTGAATACACATCAACACCTTGTGAATCTGTTTCCTAATACCTCTCCTTCCTACAAACGCATACTTTCATGTCATCTCCTCAAGGCAGCCTTCCCTGACACTTAAATCTAGTTGAAATTTCTTCCTAGAGCCTCTCATGGTACTACAATTCCTTTCTCAAAATATTCACAACAGTGTATTGAATTCTCTATTGTTTATTTGTTCAAAAACACTGAAGTTCTCTGATGGACATAACTGCTTTGTTCTCAGATATGTCTCCAGTGATTTTCCCAATGTCTGAGAAGTAGTAATCACCTAATAAACAAAGAAAGAAGGTAAAGATGATAATGCATTGTTTATGAGAATGAAAGAACACAACTTATGGAATATTTATGGGTACATTCACCTATAAATTGGAATTAGTGGGAGGCAAATGAAGATAAAAAGTTTCAATGCCATTGTTTCCAGTTTTGTTCTAAAAGTGCCATCATATTCATTTATTAAAAAATTGACTATGGTTATAGATAGAATATTCAGTTAGTAAAATGTAAAGCACTTTTCCAGGTATTCTCAGAGTATATTTTAGAAGACCAAGCAGGAAATTTACCAAAGACAAGTAAAAGGATCTTCGTAGTGAATGAAGAGATATTCAAAATTATGTATTTTTAAATGTATAAGTCTGTACTCATTGGGGATATTAATGAATGTTCTTCAGCTTAGACATAAGAAAGGAGATAACTGGGTTGTTTAATTTTTTTGTATTGAGCTGTATAAGTTGTTTGCATATTTTAGAAATTAATCATTTGTGAGTAGTTTCACTTGCAAATATTTTCCCAATCTGAGTGTTGTTTTTTTGCTTTGTTTATGGTTTCCTTTGCTATGCAAAAAAGTTTAAACTTAGTCATATCTCACTTGTTAATTTTTTTTTATTTTCTGAGGGGGTGGGGGGATCAAAAAAGATCCTGCCATGATTTATGTCAGAATGTTCTGCCTATGTTTTTCTCTAAGAGTTGTATAGTGTCTGGCTTTACATTCAGGTCTTTAACCCATTTTGAGTTTATTTTTGTGTATGGTGTTAGAGAATGTTCTAATTTCATTCTTTTACATGAAACTGTCCAGTTTCCTCAGCACTACTTATTGAAGAGACTGTCTTTTCTCCATTGTGTATTCTTGCCTTGTTTGTCATAGATTAGGTGACCATAGATGCATGAGTTTATCTCTGGGCTTTCTATCCTATTCCATTGAAATACATTTCTGTTTTTGTGCCAGTACCATGCTGTCTTGATTACTATAGCTTGGTAGTAGAGTCTGAAATGAGGGAGCCTGATTCCTCCAGCTCTATTCTTCATTCTCAAGATTGTTTTTGGTATTTGAGGTCTTTTGTGTTTCCATACTAATTGTAAAGTATTTTGTTCTAGCTCTGTGAAAAATGCCACTGGTAATTTGATAAGGATTGCATTTAATCTTTAGATTGCTTTGGGTAGTACAGTCATTTTCACAATATTGATTATTCCAATCCAAGTACATAGTATATCTCTCCATTTGTTTATATCATCTTTGATTTCTTTAATCAATATCTTAAACTTTTCTGTACATGGGTCTATTGCCTCCTTCTACTTTTAGCTATTTTCTTCTCTTTTTTGCAATGGTAGATGGAATTGTTTCCTTAATTTCTCTTTCAAATCTTGAGTTGTTAAATAACCAGAAGACCTAAATAGACATTTCTCCAAAGAAAACGTACAGATGTCCAACAAACACAAGAAAACATCCTCAACATCACTCATTATTAGAGAAATGCAAGTCAGAACTACAAAGAGGTCTCACCTCACACCAGTCAGATTGGCCACCATAAAAAACAAAAACAAAAACAAAAAAAACTGCAAACAATAAATGCTGGAGAGGGCGTGGAGATAAGGGAACCCTTTTGCACTGTTGGTGGGAATGTAAATTGATAAGCCACTATGAAGAACAGCATGGAGGTTCCTTAAAAAACTAAAAATAGAATTTCCGTATGACATAGCAATCCCACTGCTGGGCATATAGCCAGAGAAAATCATAACTCAAAGAGCCATATGCACCCCAGTGTTCATAGCAGCACTATTTATAATAGCCAGGACATAGAAGCAACCTAAATGCCCATCGACAGAGGAATAGATAAAGAAATGGTACATATATACAATTGAATATTATGCAACCATAAAACGGAATAAATTTTGTCATTTGTAGAGACGTGAATGGACCTAGAGACTGTCATACAGAGTGAAATAAGTCAGAAAGAGAAAAAACAAATATCATATTTAATGCATATATATGGAATCTAGAAAAATGTTATAGATAATCTTATTTATAAAACAAATAGATTATACAGACATAGAGAAAAAGGTATGGACACCAGTTGGGTAGGAGGTGGGTGGGATGAATTGGGACATTGAGATTAACATATATACACTATTGACGCTATGTCTAAAATAGATATCTACTGAAAACCTAATGAAAAGCTCAGGAAATATCACTCAATGTGCTATGCTGACCTAAATGTGACAGAAATCTAAAAAAGATGGGGTATATTTATATGTATAGCTGGTTCACTTTACTGTAGAAACTAACATAATATTGTAAAGCAACTACACTGCAATAAAAATTAATAAAATTTCTTTTAAAAATTATGAGGTTTCTACAAAATTTACTTGGGAGGTTATTGGAGGAGTTCAGGACTACTATAAAAGGTCATACAGTTTGTGGAATTTAGAAATCATACTGTGGAGTCAGGACTGAGATTTAAGGATTTGGAAATCTTAATTCATGGTTAGGGCAGTTGTGCTTTGTCTAAGGTCATGAGTAGAGTAAATAACAAGACATTATGACATCTATATGAATGAAATATAATTACTTAGAATCTTAACCAAAATAATCACTTGATATTTTCCTTATATCTTTGTAAATAATAAAGGATAGAATATGCAAATAACTTCAACGCCAAGGACATCGTTCATAAGATAAAGCAACTAGGATATCTAAATGACACTTTTGATGTTTTTTGAGAAAAGTAGGAGAACGCAATGGCACCCCACTCCAGTACTCTTGCCTGGAAAATCCCATGGACGGAGGAGCCTGGTAGGCTGCAGTCCATGGGGCCGCTAAGAGTCCGACACGACTGAGCAACTTCACTTTCACTTTTCACTTTCATGCATTCGAGAAGGAAATGGCAACCCATTCCAGTATTCTTGCCTGGAGAATCCCAGGGACGGGGCAGCCTGGTGGGCTGCCGTCTATGGGATCGCACAGAGTTGGACACGACTGAAGTGACTTAGCAGTAGCAGACTCACTTTAATGTATATTTACTGGTCTCAGAGTAACAACTTATTCAGTGAAGAGAAAATTGCTGTGAAAATGTCACCATCGTAAAATGTATGATATTTTATTTTAGCAGATTGAAAATGGCCCCAAAAGCATGGGGCGATATTGGTGAAAATGAAGAGTCAATTGGTGTGGCAAATGTGCAGTGCAGTTGGTGGCAGAAAGAGGATCATGGTGTATACAGTTTGTTAAATACCTTTTCATAGAATTAGAGCCAGCATTTGATGAAAAAGATATTTTTAACCTATAAGGCACTGAAAAAAGGATGTGTGTATTTTTAATGCAAAAAATTTTTTTTAAAGACTTATAACGAACTTCAACGGCTTCCATCGTAGCTCAGTTGGTAAAGAATCTGCCTGCAATGCAGGAGATCTGAGTTCAATTCCTGGGTCAGGAAGGTCCCCTGGAGAAGGAAATGGCAACCCACTCCATGATTCTTGCCTGGAGAATTCCATGGACAGAGGAGCCTAGCAGGCTACAGTCCATGGAATCCCAAGAGTTGGACATGACTTAGTGACTGACCACAACCACCAGAATGAACTTCAAGAAAAAGACAACAGGAAAACAATAAAATATTGATTAATATTTGTGGAAAACATTTGAGATAAAAAATGAAACATCTCAAACAATGATATTTTGAGTGAAAAATGTGTATTTTTTCAAAGAAGCACTAATGAAGACTGGATTTTTATAATAGCAACAGGGAAACTGATTTTTTTTACTTTATTTCATTCAAGTATGCAACCATCATTGTATCTCCAATTAAGAAATTATGATAAGAAATTCATATATCCTTTCTCATGCTAGTTGTCCACTCAATTTTTTTTTAAATAAAGGTTTCTCTTAATAATAATAAAACTTAAAAGAAAGAAAACCCTAATCCTAACCCTATTTGCTGGAAATCTCAATGCAATGTTATTAAAGTACAGCGTTTTGCCATGTTTCCTAAATATAGGCACATTGAGTCTTGACTCGGGTAATGAACACCTCAGAAGCTGATTATTTCCTTAGACTTAAATATATTCCTGGAAGATGATTAAAATCATTCTGGAGAGTAAATATTACAAGGAAATTACACTTCTAATTACGTTAAGTGGGACTGGTATAAGCATATGTTTATAAATTAATACTTTTTTTTTTTAGTTTTGCATTATCTTTATAGCTTGTTACAGACTAGATGTCTGTGTCTTTCAAAATTAGCATGTTGAAACTTAACTCCCAATGTGATAGTATTTGGATGTAGGGCCCTTGGGAAGTGATTAGCTTATGAGGCGAGAGCGGTCATGAATGTAAAATATCCCAGAGAGCTACCTCCCTTCTGCCATGTGAGCGTGGAGTGAGAAGAGAGTGGTCTATGAACCAGAAAGAGTTCTCACCAGACATCAAAGTCTCACTAGACTTTATCTTGAACTTCCTATCTTAAACTTCTTCCAGAACTATGAGAAATTAATTTATTTTGTTTCTAAGTCACCAGTCTACAGTATTTGCTACAGCAGCCCTAACAGATAAAGGTAAAACTATAAAGCAAATTCAAATTACAATAAATATATGAGGAATAGAAAAACTATTATCATTTGCGTGGAAAGATGTACAGTGTTATTATGCATTTAGAAATAAGGCTATATATAAAAGTACAGGTAAGACTTGAGTTATTTGAAAAAGTCTTAGCAGTAAAGTGCCAAAAACATATACCAAAGAATCATGTACACTGGATAACTCTACACTTCCTAATATTTAGTGAACTTGGTTGGTTATTATTTCTGAATCTCAGTTTTTCTTTAAAATTGAGATAATAATGTATACATTGCTGGCTTCATTGAAGGAATAAATGCAACAGAATACATAAAGCCTGGCCAATTTCAGCAGCATAGTATGGATGTAACAATGATAAAAATTTTGCTCAAACATGCTATAGTAAAAATTTGGTCTTTAATCTGCAAAATTATACAATATAAAAAGAAGTTAATTTTTGCCCTGAAGTTTCATTGAAACTTTTAAGTATCACTGGAAATATATTCAATGTACATGAATTTATGAGTCATTATTTAGAATGCTGAAGCTGAAGCTCCAAAACTTTTGCCACCTGATGCAAAGAGCTGACTCATTGGTAAAGACCCTAATGCTGGGAAAGACTGAAGGCAGGAAGATAAGAGGGCAACAGAGAATGAGATAGATGGATGGCATCACTGAATCAAAGGCCATTAGTTTGAGCAAATTCTGGGAGAAGTGAAGGACAGGGAAGCCTGGTGTGCTGCAGTCTATGGTTTCAAAAATAGCCAGGTATGACTCAGCGGCTGAACAAAAACAATTCAAAACATGTTCTTTCTGACAAATAAGGCACACCTGGCATATACAGGTGAGAAAGAGAACAAAATTTTAAGTCCCTTTCTTTTATTATAATTAAAAAAAATATATTATAATATCACCAGGAAGGCCTGAAAGAAGACATGGTTTGATAATGATAAAATGGTTGGAATGATAAATAAAACAACTTATAAGTGTGATGGTATCAATGGTTTTGTATGAAGGGAGGGGAGATTTTGAATTCTCAAATCTTGGTCTGGAAATTTGAAGCAAATATTGAGATTTGAGATGGAAAAAATGAATTTTTTTAATATGCTAAGTGTACTTAACTGAAAATCAATCAGGAAGAATAAGATGGTAAGTTGATAATCATAAGTAGCAGCAGAAGTAGAACTAATTGAATGCATTCAATATTCCTGAGGCTATAGTGAGCTACTTTATACCTTATCTCATTCAAACTTCATAAAGGCACTATTACTAATAGCCTTTGCCTTGTAGAAATGAGAAAGATATTACATTATATAGGGTACACAATTTGCCTTGAAGTCAGATTCTTGAATTGTCATTTTAAATTAAGTATAATAGTGTAGAAATTATGCTTTGTTTGTAAAGCTCTAATTTATCAATATCATATCAAAAACATACATGTATGACTTAGTGCCTCACCCCATCTTATCTAATTCATGTTTGCACATTCAAGGAATCAATTTACAGATAAAACTGAGCAAGGAGACATATTGACCCAGACAGACACATGGATAAATTGATAGATATTTGTACATACTCATGCATACAAGCATGCAGAAACACATGCACATATACAAATATCATTCTAATCTTGACAATTTACTTTAGAGGGCAGCTGCCCCTTAGAGAGGAGTTTCAGTTACAATGAATACAATACAACCACTAATCACAATGTCCTTTAAGCTTCACTTTGAAAATGTGTATTTTATTTTTAGATTTGAGAGAATAAGCATGTTTTACACTAGCTTCTTAGCAATGACCAAACAGAAGAAAGGTATTTCAGTGTGACTCTTCAGATAAAAATAGTTATGAGCTGCCCAAATACCCTGATCTTCTTCCCTCATGCCCTGTACTGGAGCATCTTTTAAAATTATATACTATTAGTTGACTTCTGCGCTTGTCTTTTTTGCAGTTGCTCAACCTATTTTATTCACTACAGGATAGAGAGGAAGGAAACTTTGACTTAAGGCAAAAGATCCCTAAATACTGTCAGAGCTGCAAACTGCACAGCAACAGCAAGTGACCCCATCACAAATCTATTCAATGACAAGAGGAATAGAGCTGTCTTTTGTCTCCTCCCGCTCTCATTACTTGCTGCTATTGTGAGCAGAAAACAGATAGAAGGCATGACAAATATACCTTGGGGCTATGATCCTATTGTACCTATAAATCCTTTTCACAATTTAATTAGACTAGAGATGTGTGTAAACCTACGTGACTAAACTCTCATGGGTTTGTCATATGACAAAGCCTAGTCTATTTTAATCTTATTTCATTAGTCTATTGAACATATTTGCAGAGGAAATTTAATAATCTTACACTATTTAGAAATACTATATTTTTAGGATTTCTCATCTCTTTTCATTTATCTAATTTCCATTTCCTGTAGAAATTGTCATAGTAATTTCATTTGGAATCAATTCCTTGGTCTGATTATGATTCTGCAGGTGTTATATGGTAACTTAATAATAGTTCTTAGGCAGTTAAGTCACTGGAGCTAATTTATAGTGGAAATGCAGATGGAATAATATATTGCTGCTCCACTGAATTTCAAAGGAATTCATTATGATTAATAATATTACAACAGCAATAGCAGGAAGTAATGATGATTTGCCACAAGTTGTAAAGACTCATTGAATAGTTTTAATCTTACTATATTTAAACATTGAACTGAAAGTAAATTCAGCGATACTCAGTAATGAGATTTGGGATTCATAATAATGCCATTAATCATAGCTAGGTTTTGTAAATTTTATGGCAAAGACTACATGATATCTGCTGGATTTGATTTAAAATATTTTACTGATTTTAAATTAAGCTATCTGTGTGAGATTTGAAGCCTGTGGTGATTAAGTCTTTACAAAGGCCATATTTGTTCCAAGTGATTGATAGGTTTAATTCTCTCTAGTGACTATTCCATATTTACACCCAAATTCAACTCTTTCATACAATTAAGAGAAGTAGAGAGCTTTAGGGAAAAAGAACAATGTTCTAATAAAAAATACATTAACACCCACTTTCCTGCTTCTTAGGCATCCCTGGCCCTTGGAGTCAATATTAAATTTAGATGCATTTTTAAAAATGAGTTCAAGTAAATGAATAATTGCTAAGTTTCTAGATCCACATTAAAGACTTAGGATATAAATATAAAGAACTCAGGCTGCTCACTCTCATGGAATTCCCAATAAAGTAGATGCAGAGCCACATACAACTAAATATAACACAATATAAAACCTTCTCTCCTGTAAGCTGGAAAATACTCCAAAGAAAGAACAATTCTTTCTGCTTGAATAGTTCACAGAAACCTCATAGATAAGATAACATTTTTAAGCAGACTTGATGGATGAAAGGAATTCCAGCTGTTGGGGGTGGCATGGAAAAAATGTGCCAAAAATATTAGCAGAGAAGTGATAATGCTCGGTGACCACAGTATTTGGAAAGATCTCAGATTTTTCTTGTATATGTGTGTTTCAGTTGACTTACCTGTAAACTATGTTACTTCTGTGTTATTGTGATAATTTGCACATATCTAACAAAATTATCATCACTGAACACATTGGAATAGTCAAGATCACCTTGTGATATTGTAAACACATTATTTATTTTGATATGAAATACTTATAATGATAATGTTAGAAAAACAGAGAAAATGGAATAACAGGTTCAACAGAAAAGAAATAAGATGCTTTATCATTGACTGGTCAAGATCATGGACTAAGTCTCATTTTATCCAAAATTAAGACATATGGGAAAATAAATAAGTAGGAAAAAATAAGGGATAAATAGGCAATATATAAAACTGGTAGATGGTAAGAAGTCAGCAGTAAGAGGTTTAAGCTTGACAAGAATGAACAGGCAGAGAGTTGGTACAAGCAAAGAGAGGTGGATTCTCAAGGGATGGAAAGAAAGTAAGAGTAGTAATTCTTGGGAAACTAATCAAGCAAGCCCTTCCAGATTTATGAGCATTTCTAAAAGAATTGAGAAATTCTTAAAGAGCTTTCCCAAGGAAAAAGTAAGAACAATTCATAGTTCTGAAGAATAGCCTAGAAGTATATCATAAAATGTCACCTCAGAGGCCTCTATGGTACCATGGCATTAAATTCTATTAACCTTCAAAACTGTGAATGTGAATGTTGTCTTTGAATTTTAAAAGGTTAAAAAAATGCTAAAGTCTTTGCTGGATCAAGGCAATACTGATTAATTTACTTGAAATAATATCTGGTGAGCCAGAACAAATTTCTATCCAAATCTTCAATGATTGCTTTTACAAATAGCTAAAAAAAACCCCCTACAATCTGTACAGAGAATGTAAGAGATTGGTGTTCCTATAAGAGTATTTTTAATATATAAAAAAAGTAAATCTTGAGACTTGACCCAATTCTTATAAAAAATTAAATAAAAATTTTAAGATCAGTTGTAGTTGAAAGAGCTTTCAGGAAGAGGTTCTGTCATAGTTAGATTATAAACTGCACAAAGTCAGGACTTTTATTTTGCGATTCTTTCATTCATTGCCAATAAATGTGTGTTGGTTGAGCAAATGGAAGTGTAAGTAAAACATGATAAGACTAATTATACAGAAAAAAGTAACTTTCAAATAAGACCACAGCTATTATATTCCAAATAAATAAACTCTGAACATTATTCATCCTTTGAAAATGCTAAAAAGACTCTTTCCATTCCAGGATTCCTAAGTTAGATAACAACTGTGCTTTTAGAATCAGTTGTCCTTGTATTGAAGCAAATATAAGATAAGCTAATGATTTTAAATTTGTCAATACCAGTCCTTCATAAAATATACCTTCAGTGATAAAACAATATGATTTCTCCATATCACTAAAAGCTATAGAACATTAATTTATTGCTTCCAGAGTTTATGTTTATATTTGAATGAAAAATATTTCCTAATAGTCATATGCTTGTATCTTTACTAATGTATTCAGAATATAGTTTAGTTCTATTTTTGGATAATTATAAAGTCTATCGCAAGGACAAGCAATAAAAGTTTTCTGAAAATATAAGATTTGGATTATTTAATAATAATATTCTCTGCACTATTAATAGTTTATTGATTGGGAATTAATTGATTGCAGTATATAAGCACATTAGCCTATGCGAATGAAGGCGATTCTAACTCAAACAGTTATTAAGGTTAGGTTACTTAGTGGCATATTCTTTTGCCTTCCTGGAAAGAGCTTTGTTATCACCATTAATATGTAGCATAATTGAGGAGCTGTTTTGCCCAGTATTTAAATGTGCATCATTAATGAACCTAAAATGAACTCAAGTTCCCAGATGTCAGGAAAACCTCATTGTTTTCCTGATAATGTGTCTCCAAATATACCAGGCAGATGCATTCACTTGCAGCCTGTTTTACTTCATTTGAGCGCTTTGGAGGAGGAATGCATCAATGTGGTTTACCAGTAGATCTACCTATTAGTATTTTTCTATTTTAACAAAGAAATAAAATATAATAACTATGCCACATATTATTTATGATGGTTTTATTCTAGAAGATTTATACAACAGTCAACAGATAGATCTTTAAATAATACCTGAAAAAAAATTACTAAGTGAAAATGTACATAAGTAAATTCTTTTCAATTGTCCCCAAATTTAAAAGTAATCTTACAAGTATTAAGTAATAATAAAACTGGAGTGGAGTGATAAAAGTTAACCAAACTTATAGCTTTGATCACTTTGTAATGTATACTAATATTGAATCAGTATGTTGTATACCTGAAATTAATATACTGTTATATATCAATTGTACTTCAATTTAAAATATATAAATAAACAAAATACATTTGTGTGGTTAACAGACTAGAGCTGTGTGTTCTGTGATCCTACTGACCAGTGTGCAGGCAATATGAATGACAAGTGTTTGTAAGTAAAACGATTAGGAGAGAAGTTGATTTGAGTTATGTTTTCTTCCAGTCTTAAAGTGAAAGTGAAAGTCACTCAGTCATGTCCAACTGTTTGCGACTCCATGGACTATACAATCCATGGAATTTTCCAGTCCAGAATACTGAAGTGGGTAGCCGTTTCCTTCTCCAGGGGATCTTCCCAATCCAGGGATGGAACCCAGGTCTCCTGCATTGCAGGAGGATTCTTTATCAGCTGAGCCACCTGGGAAGCCCTCTAGCTTTAAGGGTGACCTCTTTTCCACTTAGATTTTAAGATGCCCATTTTATCCACAAATACATTTCTTTTCAACTTTACTTTTCATAAAGAGAGAATATGTCCTCTCTCTTTATGAGAGAAGAAAACAAATCACTGGACCACATCTTCTTTCTATTCCAAACAATATTTGGAGGAACTTTTTTCTCACAATAGTGAAACATAATTTAAGAATTACAAGGTTAAAAGTGTTGTTTTGCTTTCTAAAATAACAAGAATATGTATTAACTATTCAAAATTTGAATGTAACTTTCACAATTTCAAAAGGATTATTTTCAGTTCCATTATTTACCCTTTAATCCTGGGCAAACTTGGGTGATCATATGTTCTTCATGATTGGAAAGTGAATTCTATGAGAAAATGACTAAATTCAATCCACTTTCTATTAACAGGATGAAAGGCTTAAATATGAGAAGTAATAGCCCAAGTCCTTCAAAATGTCACACAGTCATATAATTTTGACAACTTCTCAAAATAGGATGTTAGAGTAGGTTTCCTTCAAGAGATATAAGCCTTTATTTTATTTATTTTTTATTTTGTATTGGAGTATAGTTGTGTTAGGTAGGAAGTTAGGCATGAGCAATGAGGGGCGACCTCGCTGAAAAAGATTTAAGGTAGTCTCTAAACCCCACTCCAGACATGCCCAAATGCAGCCTAGGAGAGCTCACAGATATGCTACAAAATAACCAGAGACTTTTCTAACTCCAGCACATGTGCTCTAGGTACACAGGGATACAAACGAACTACAGGGGCTTTTCCAACTCTGGCCCCTGAACCCTGGATGCATAGTTGTGTCCTCAAATGATCTTAGGCAGCAGGACCCCACTAAGGGTTCATAAATATTCTATACATACATACATCTGATTACAACAGACTGAATTATGGGACAGACATGTGCATAAGTGCCTGTTGTTATTTAAATTGCAACTGTTCATTAAAACTGTCAGTCCATGCCCAGCTAGGTGAATATTTAAAAGCCCTGTCTTGAAAACCCCTTGTACTACATCATTCTGGAGCCAGTGCCTCTCTTGGCTTGGCCCACCTCTCTACAGAGGTACTCTTTCTGTTCTTTCTTCAATAAACATGGGCCAGTGCCTCTCTTGGGCTTCCCTGGCAGCTCAGATAGTAAAGAACCTGCCTGCAATGCAGGAGACCAGGGTTCAATCCCTGGGGCAGGAAGATCTGCAGGAGGAAATGACCACCCACACTAGTATTCTTGCCTGGAGAATTCCATGGAGAGAGGAGCCTGGTGGGTTATAGTCCACGGGGTCAGAGTCAGACACAACTGAGTGACTAACACATACACACACACACACACACAATGCCTCTCTTGGCCAGGCTCACCTCTCACTTGAAGTGTTCATTCTATTCTTTCCCTAATAGACTTGGTTTTGCTATGGGTAAGATCTCAGATTCTTCTTTGTGTCCTTACCAAGAACTGAGGCCCAAAAGGGAGGGTCTTCTTCTACCCTCTCCCTACCTGGTAACAGTTTTCTTACAATATGTTAGTTTCTGCTGTACAGAAAAGTGAATCAGTAGATATATATATATATACTGACTCTTTTTCAGTTTTCCTTTCCATATAGGCCACCACACAGCACTGAATAGTGTCCCCTATGCTATACAGTTATTGCTCATTAGTTATTTTATACATGGTAGTGTATATATGTCAATCCCAGTCTCCCAATTCACTCCACCTTCCCTTCCCCCTTGATATCCATAAGTTGGTTCTCTACATCTGTGTCTCTATTTCTGTCTTGCAAATAAGTTCATCTTTACCATTTCTCTAGATTCCACATATAAGCCATATTATATGAAATTTTTCTCTTTCTGACATACTTTAGTCTTTATAAAAGTCTCCAGATCAATCCACATCTCTGCAAATGGCGTTATTTTATTCCTTTTCATCAGATCAGATCAGTCGTTCAGTCATGTCCGACTCTGTGACCCCATGAATCGCAGCACGCCAGGCCTCCCTGTCCATCACCAACTCCCGGAGTTCACTCAGACTCATGTCCATCGAGTCAGTGATGCCATCCAGCCATCTCATCCTCTGTCGTCCCCTTCTCCTCCTGCCCCCAGTCCCTCCCAGCATCAGAGTCTTTTCCAATGAGTCAACTCTTCGCATGAGGTGGCCAAAGTACTGGAGTTTCAGCTTTAGCATCATTCCTTCCAAAGAAATCCCAGGGCTGATCTCCTTCAGACTGAGTAATATTCTATTGTATATATGTACCATATCTTTATCCATTTCATTGTTGATGAATGTTTAGGTTGATTCAACATTTAGCTGTTGTAAACAGTGCTGTAGTGAACTGTTGTATAAGAACATATCTTTTTGAATTGCTTTATTCTCCAAGTATATGCCTAGGAGTGGATTGCTGGATTACATGGTAAGTCTCTTTGTTTTTTGAGAAACCTTCATATTGCTCTTCATAGTGACTGTACCAATGTACATTCCTAACAGTGTAGAAGGCTTTCCATTTCTCCACATCTTCTTCAGCATTTACTGTTTGTAGATATTTTGATGGTGGCCATTCTGACTGGTGTGAGGTGATACCCCATTATAGTTTTGATTTGCGTTTCTCTAAAAATTAGTGATATTAAGCAGCTTTTTGTGTGTTTTTTGGCTATCTGTATGCCTTCTTTAGAGAAGTATCTATTTAGATCTTCTACATATTACTTCACTGAGTTGTTTGTTTCTTTGATACTGAGCTGCATGAGCTGTTTGTATATTGGAGATTATCCCTTGTTGGTTGCTTCATTTGCCTCTTGATGGGGGTGAAAGAGGAGAGTAAAAAAAACTGGCTTAAAATTCAACATTCAGAAAACTAAGATCATGGCATCTTATCCCATCACTTCATGGCAAATAGATGGGGAAACAATGGAAACAGTGGCAGATTTTATTTTCTTGAGCTCCAAAATCACTAAAGATAGTTACTGCAGTCACGAAATTAAGAGATGCTTGCTCCTTGGAAGAAAAGCTATGCCAAATCTAGATAGTATATTCAAAAGCAGAAATATTACCTTGCCAACAAAGGCCGATTTAGTCAAAGTTATGGTTTTTTCAGTAGTCAAGTGAGTCAGTACGGATGTGAGAGTTGGATCACAAAGAAGTCTGAACACTGAGAAATTGTTCTCAAATTATGGTGCTGGAGAAGACTCTTGAGAATCCCTTGGACTGCAAGGAGATCAAGCCAATCAATCCTAAAGGAAATCAGCCCTGAATATTCATTGGAAATGCTGATGCTAAAGCTGAAGCTCCAATATTTGGCTACCTACTGCAAAGAGCTGACTCTTCAATACTGGGAAAGATTGAAAGCAGGAGGAAAAGGGGATGACAGAAGATGAGATGGTTGGATGGCATCACTGACTCAATGGACATGAGTTTGAGCAAATTCCAGAAGATGGTTAAGGACAGGGAAGCCTAGGGTGCTGCAATCCATGGGGCTGTAGATTTGGACACTACTGAGTGACTCAACAACAACAACAACAACAACAACAGATAACCATAGGTGTGTAGGTTTATCTCTGGGCTTTCTATCATGTTCCATTGATCTGTATTTCTGTGCCAGTACTTGTCTGTGGAATTCTCAAGGCAAGAATACTACAGTCGGTTGCCATTCCTTTCTCGAGAGGATCTTCCCAACCCAGGGATTGAACCCAGGTCTCCCACATTGCAGGTGGATTCTTTACCATCTGGGCCACCAGGAAAGACTTATCAGATCAGATCAGTCACTCAGTCATGTCCAACTCTTTGCGACCCCATGAATCGCAGCATGCCAGGCCTCCCTGTCCATCACCAACTCCCGGAGTTCACGTAGACTCACGTCCATCGAGTCAGTGATGCCATCCAGCCATCTCATCCTCTGTCATCCCCTTCTCCTCCTGCCCCCAATCCCTCCCAGCATCAGAGTCTTTTCCAATGAGTCAACTCTTTGCATGAGGTGGCCAAAGTACTGGATTTTCAGCTTTACCATCATTCCTTCCAAAGAAATCCCGGGGCTGATCTCCTTCAGAATGGACTGGTTGGATCTCCTTGCAGTCCAAGGGACTCTCAACAGTCTTCTCCAACACCACTTCAGTGTTCTTGCCTTGAGAACCCCATGAACAGTATGAAAAGGAAAGACTTATAGGTGCTGAAATTTTCCCAAGATAGTTGCAGGGCTGTTTATTCATAGTTTTCACACCTGTAATAAGAGATGTCAGATTCATTCCTTAGTTGCATGGCACTTGGGGCTCAGTTGTGGTTTTAGCCCCACCTCTGCATGTGGGCCTCCCACAGGGGTTGGCTCCTAAGGCTGCCCTGGAGCTTTCAGTTCTGCTCCAGTGAGGACAGGGCATGGAGGTAACACAGATGCTAGGGTCACTGAGCCTCGGGGGAAATAGGTGTGTAGGGATCAGCAGCTGTGAGAAATCCAGCCCCATCAGTGATAACACACTGGTGACCAAGGGAATGAAAGATTAAGCCCTGGTGGGAGCCTGTCATTGCTCCTGCCCAATGGCAACCAATTGCCAGCCCTAGCAGGAGCCTTTTCTAATGTCTAACCATAAGTGCTAAGGGGCTTCCCTGGTGGCTTAGTGGTAAAGTGTCCACCTGCAGTACAGGAGACAGGAGATGCAAGTTTGACCCCTGGGTCAGGAAGATCGCCTGGAGGAAGAAATGGTAACCCACTCCAATATACTTGTCTGGGAAATCCCAGGGACAGAGGAGCTTGGCAGGCTACAATCTGTGGGGTTGCAAAGAGTCAGACATGACTGAGCAAGTGAGCAGGCACGCAGGCACATAGGTTAAACTCTGGCAGGGTCTTTTCTAGTGTTCAGCCTCAGGTGTAAGAGACCCAGCCCCAGAAGGGGCCTTTTCTAACACTTGGCTGCAGGTGAGAGAGGGTCAGCCCAGGTAGGGGCCTTTTCTAGAGTTCAACCACAAGTGCAAGAGGGTCATCCCCCTTGGGAGCCTTTCCTAGTGCCCGGGGTGGGGGATTGGGGTGGGGGTGGGAAGGGGCCAGTGTGTGTGTGTGGAGAGGCTGAAATGACAGCTCCACTCCCTGTGCTTCACTAACTAATGGTGCCTTGTTTCTATGGCAGTCCACGTTTCCTCCATAAGCATTCCCAGCTTTGTATTTCCTTACTCTTGGCCCCTCAGTCTGTCTCCTCACATCCAACAGCAGTCTTCTTTCAAAGTCTGATCTCCAATCTCCACATTCCAGCACCCAGCACCCTTGTGCACCAACAGACATAAGTCCCAGGCTGGGGTGTGCAGGTCTATGGCATGAACCATCTGTGTAGGTCTTACTCTGTCCTGCCTGCCACAGACCAGCCATGTCACTCTCCTCCAATAGCCCCAGATGCTCCTCTTCTGTTCCAACTGATTTCCACATTGATAAAAGGGTTTCCCTGGATACAGGAATCTCTCCACTACTTCACCCCCAGGGGCACAGGTCCCATTCTGCTTCCTGTCCTGTTCTTTTTCACTTCTTCTTTCTTTCATCCTACCCAGTTATGCAGGAATCTTTCTTGTCCTTTCTGGTGTCCAAGGTCATCTGCTAGTGTTCAGTTGGTGCTCTGTGAGAATTTCTCTCTATATATATGTATATGTATGTATACACACACACACACACACACACACACACACACATATATTCTTGATATATTTGTGGAGAGAGATGACCTCCAGATCTTCCTACTATCCTTCCATCTTGCTTTTTCTTATGCTTTTATTTCATTCAAGCTTAACTATTCTATTGTCTTTGGTTGCAGTTTCAGCTATTTTCAGCTGTAAACCTTGGGACCTTTGAGATAATTATAGAATCTTTAACTCTTGATATGACTCACATGCACCAAAAAGTTGTCTTATTAACTACAAAATTCCAAGGGAGAAAACATTTCTCTACTTTTTCCCTTAATATGAAATTAAATATTTTTAGAGAAGCTAACTATTTGCATGCAGTGGCAAGGCAGAGGGCCTGTGTGATAATCATAGTGTCAAATTTCTTGTGCAAATCTCACCCCCAGGAGTCCAGAATGAAAACCAGGAACAGTTTTGACAGAATTTCTTGATTGATCAAAATTTCAAGATGAAATCTGTAGCTCTCTGGCATGATGTGCTGATAGATTTTCCAAATCAAAGGTAAGCAACTGAGCCCCATAATTATTGGAATGAGCAAACATTGAAATGCACCCACCCCGACTCAAAGGAGGGATGCCCACTCATATCACTTCTATTTAACATAGTATTGGAAGTCCTAGCCATGGCAATCAGACAAGAAAAGGAAATAAAATTATGCAAAATAAAAACAAAGAGATAAAATGGCATGCAAATAACTCTGTACAGAGAACCCTAACGTCTCCACCCAAAAACTGTTAGAACTATTAAATGAGTTACAGAAGGTAGTAGGATGCAAGATTAATATATAAAAATTGTTGCATTTCTATACAATAATAATGATATATCAGAAAGAAAAAAGCTTTTTAAAACCTCATTTAGACTTGTATCAAAAATACCTGGGAATAAACTTGTCTCAGTTCAGTTCAGTTCAGTCGCTCAGTCATCTCCGACTCTTTGCGACCCCATGAATCGCAGCACGCCAGGCCTCCCTGTCCATCACCAACTCCTGGAGTTCACTCAAACTCACATCCATCGAGTCGGTGATGCCATCCAGCCATCTCATCCTCTGTCGTCCCCTTTTCCTCCTGCCCCCAAACCCTCCCAGCATCAGAGTCTTTTCCAATGAGTCAACTCTTCACATGAGGTGGCCAAAGTACTGGAGTTTCAGCTTTAGCATCATTCCTTCCAAAGAAATTCCAGGGCTGATCTTCAGAATGGACTGGTTGGATCTCCTTGCAGTCCAAGGGACTCTCAAGAGTCTTCTCCAACACCACACTTCAAAAGCATCAATTCTTTGGTGCTCAGGTTTATTCACAGTCCAACTCTCACATCCATACATGACCACTGGAAAAACCATGGCCTTGACTAGACTTGTCTGAGGAGGTGAAAAAACCTATATGCTGAAATGTACAAAACGTTGATAAAGGAAATTGAAGATGATTCAGAGAAAGGAAAAAATAGTTGTTCTCTTGAATTGGAAGAAGCATTATTTTTAAAATAGCTACACTGTTCAAAGGATTCTACAAATTAGGTGCAATTCCCATCAAAGTATCATGGGCATTTTCCACAGAAACAGAACAAATAATCATAAAATTTATACAGAACTGTAAAAACTCCAAGTTGCCAAAGCAATCCTGAGGAAAAAGAAGAAAGCTGAACATGTAACTATCCCAAGCTTCAGTCTACACTACAAAACTATAGTAATCAAAACAGCATGGTTTTGACATAAAAATGGGCATATAGATCAAAGGAACAGAATCACAGAGTCCATAAACCCACGCACTAGTTGTCAACTAATCTATGACAAAGGAGGCAAGAACCTACAATAGAGAAAGACAGTCTTCAACAAGTAGTGCTGAGAGAACTAGACAGGTAGGTGTAAAATGATGAAATTAGAATATTTTCTAAAACCATTCATAAAAATGTTTTAAAGTCCTAAATATAAGACAGGACACCATAAACTTCTAGATGAGACCATAGTCTAGAGTCTCTTTGACATATATCATAGCCATATTTTCTTTGATCACTTTTCTGAGGCATCAGAAATAAAAGAAAAAAAAAACAAATTGGATTTAATCAAGCTGAAAGTTTTGTCATGGCAAAGGAAACCATAAACAAAGCAAAAACATGGAAATGGCAGAAAATATTTGAAAATACTGTAAGCAGCATGGATGGAATGGGAGATTATCATGCTTAGTGAAATAATTCAGACAAAAGATTACTAAACAATATTACTCATCTGTGGAATCCAAAAAATACCAATGATTCTATGTACAAAATAGAAATGCATTTATAGACATAAAAACAAGCTTACAGTTATCAAAATGGAGAAAGAGGGAGAGAGAGAGACAAATTAGGGCTATCAGATTCACAGATACAAGACCCTGTATACAAAATACCTATTTTATATATTGAGCTATATAAACTTCTTGTATGAGTTGTACAAGCAACAATGATTTACTCTATATCACTGGGAATTATATATAATTCTTTGTAATAAATTATAACCTGAGAAAAAACTGAATCACTATGCTATATACTTGAAACTGACACAGGTATTATTATAAATCAATTACATTGAATAAAAATTGCAAATAGTTCATCACACAGTAAATTTCCCTTAAATATGTATACATATTTAACATATATGTGTGTGTGTGTTTTATTTGCATAGAAAACCTGAGAATTGGAGTTACATAAGATTTTTTATTTTTCTATCTATGATTTTCTATTTTTGAACTTTATAAAATAAACAGCATTATTATTGAAAAGACAGAGTAGACAATTTTAAAGTATAATCTCTTCCATCTAAATGAATACTAATGCAATATAGACTTGTATGATCTCTTTATTATTAGTCTCAAAAATTGCATCATAAAATTACTTTACAGTCAATAATATGTGGTATCTTTTCACGAATGCTCATATTAGCCTGCACACACACACACACACACACACGCAGGAACACTACATATCCTTTTCAGGACCACGGTATATTAAAAACAATTTCCTGAGGATCAAGATAGTAAAAGATTAACAGGACTTTAGAATCACATGATGCTTTAAAACTTGACTATTTTCTACTGTATTACCTTTTGGAAATTATTTTCCCTTTTAAAATAAAATCTGTGTGGTTATAATCCAGCCTCTTAAAAATCTGAATTTATACTGTCCTTATGAAGTTTAAATTGAGAAATATACTTAAAATGTTTAGTAGAATGTTCAGCATGTTATAAAAAATAAATGCTCACCATTTTTATTGAATAATGACTACACATAATGTACTGTGCTAGGACTGTGGGGGGAATGAAAATAATACCACAAAATGATTTATTTTTCCAATGTAATTTTGGAACCAACACTTGTAAAAGACTAGAGAGAATGTAAAATTCTATTTTCAGTGCACCAATCAGCATCCATGGTGGAAATCTATTAACACATTACATATTTTGTTTCTTAGCTATTATAATAACAGGATAAAATTGGATAGTATAATACACTGACTTTTCTGATCATCTACCACTCTAGAAAGTGATATTTATTTTCAGGTGACACATTTATCTATTTATGTAATATAATTTGAAATCTTTGAGCAGTGAGGAAATGCTGCCCAAACATGAAAGATTTCTCGACATCATCATTTTCTGAGTCCTGAAATTCCCAACTGCTACAATATGCCTTATTTGCAATATCAGAGCATTTCAAAAAAGTGAAAGTGAAAGCCACTCAGTCTTGTCCAACTCTTTGCGGCCCCATGGACTGTAGTCTGCCAGGCTTCTCTGTCCATGGAATTCTCCAGACAAGAATACTGGAGTGGGTAGCTGTTCCCTTCTCCATGGAATCTTCCCAACCCAGGGATCAAACCCAGGTCTCCTGCATTGCAGGCAGTTTCTTTACCATCTGAGTCATCAGGGAAGACCTATCAGGGTTAGAATTTCACAAATACATTAACTTGCCAACATTTCTATACATCAAGAAATTACCTATCATTGTTATTCAGAGCTTTGCCTCTGCCAATTTGAGAACAATTTATCAAAGAATGCCTACTTTAAATAATCTTTCAGAATAAAATTGTATGTTATCTTTCTGTAAGAGAATAACTCTAATATAGCTGAGTGTCATAGGGAAATAGACCTTGACCAGTTTCTTATTGGAATACGTTGACTACTTTGTTCTTCTCCAGAGTTTGGAAAAGGAGAGAAAGAAGCAGGGTAAGGAGATGGGTGAAGTCATGAAATAATGTGTTCCTGTTTAATTTTGTTCTTTGTTGAAACATCTTTCCTGTTTCTTGATGAGTGCCACAAAATAGAACCAGATATTTGTGAAAAGCATATCAATATATGTTTTAGAAGACTTTGAGGCAATTCAAGCAAGGAATAAAAGAGTGAATTGGTATATATATTTATATGTATGACATTCAGTGTGATTTTGTCCTCTGATTTGAAAGGTTAAGATTACATAAAGTTCTACTTTTGTTTCTGCTATATGAACTTTATGATATTCTATAAATTCTCATGACTTCCTCTCTTTTAAAAAAGATTTTAGTTTCCTACCACAGGAAATATTTTGGACAGCTATCATTATCCTGAAATACACGCAAATACCAGAGTTTCAGAAGCCAATTGAATCAATTGCAATTATTATTGTTTTTAATCTTGGCAAAGTAATCAGCTCTAAGACTCTCCAAGGCCCCCACACCTCTCAATAAGGAAATTATTCTCATTTGGAAATTCTTAACTGTGAATTAATAGCTTTTAATCATAAAAAAGTAAATAGATTATGCCAACACATGTGCAAAATATGAATTAAATATAGGAGTGTGGACAAAAATGGTTCATAATATTTTGCAGTATAAACTTTTTTTTTTTCTCTAATTTTATTTTATTTTTAAACTTTACATAATTGTATTAGTTTTGCCAAATATCAAAATGAATCCACCACAGGTATACATGTGTTCCCCATCCCGAACCCTCCTCCCTCCTCCCTCCCCACACCATCCCTCTGGGCCGTCCCAGTGCACCAGCCCCAAGCATCCAGCATCATGCATCGAACCTGGACTGGCAACTCGTTTCCTACATGATATTTTACATGTTTCATTGCCATTCTCCCAAATCTTCCCACCCTCTCCCTCTCCCACAGAGTCCATAAGACTGTTCTATACATCAGTGTCTCTTTTGCTGTCTCGTACACCGGGTTATTGTTACCATCTTTCTAAATTCCATATATATGCGTTAGTATACTGTATTTATGTTTTTCCTTCTGGCTTACTTCACTCTGTATAATAGGCTCCAGTTTCATCCACCTCATTAGAACTGATTCAAATGTATTCTTTTTAATGGCTGAGTAATACTCCATTGTGTATATGTACCACCACTTTCTTATCCATTCATCTGCTGATGGACATCTAGGTTGCTTCCATGTCTTGGCTATTATAAACAGTGCTGCGATGAACATTGGGGTACACGTGTCTCTTTCCCTTCTGGTTTTCTCAGTGTGTATGCCCAGCAGTGGGGTTGCTGGATCATAAGGCAGTTCTATTTCCAGTTTTTTAAGGAATCTCCACACTGTTCTCCATAGTGGCTGTACTAGTTTGCATTCCCACCAACAGTGTAAGAGGGTTCCCTTTGGAGGCTGAACAACACGCTGCTGAATAACCAACAAATCACAGAAGAAATCAAAAAAGAAATCAAAATTTGCATAGAAACGAATGAAAATGAAAACACAACAACCCAAAACCTGTGGGACACGGTAAAAGCAGTCCTAAGGGGAAAGTTCATAGCAATACAGGCACACCTCAAGAAACAAGAAAAAAGTCAAATAAATAACCTAACTCTACACCTAAAGCAACTAGAAAAGGAAGAAATGAAGAACCCCAGGGTTAGTAGAAGGAAAGAAATCTTAAAAATTAGAGCAGAAATAAATGCAAAAGAAACAAAAGAGACCATAGCAAAAATCAACAAAACCAAAAGCTGGTTCTTTGAAAGGATAAATAAAATTGACAAACCATTAGCCAGACTCATCAAGAAACAAAGGGAGAAAAATCAAATCAACAAAATTAGAAACGAAAATGGAGAGATCACAACAGACAACACAGAAATACAAAGGATCATAAGAGACTACTATCAACAATTATATGCCAATAAAATGGACAACGTGGAAGAAATGGACAAATTCTTAGAAAAGTACAACTTTCCAAAACTAGACCAGGAAGAAATAGAAAATCTTAACAGACCCATCACAAGCATGGAAATTGAAACTGTAATCAAAAATCTTCCAGCAAACAAAAGCCCAGGTCCAGACGGCTTCACAGCTGAATTCTACCAAAAATTTAGAGAAGAGCTAACACCTATCCTGCTCAAACTCTTCCAGAAAATTGCAGAGGAAGGTAAACTTCCAAACTCATTCTATGAGGCCACCATCACCCTAATACCAAAACCTGACAAAGATCCCACAAAAAAAGAAAACTACAGGCCAATATCACTGATGAACATAGATGCAAAAATCCTTAACAAAATTCTAGCAATCAGAATCCAACAACACATTAAAAAGATCATACACCATGATCAAGTGGGCTTTATCCCAGGGATGCAAGGATTCTTCAATATCCGCAAATCAATCAATGTAATACACCACATTAACAAATTGAAAAACAAAAACCATATGATTATCTCAATAGATGCAGAGAAAGCCTTTGACAAAATTCAACATCCATTTATGATAAAAACTCTCCAGAAAGCAGGAATAGAAGGAACATACCTCAACATAATAAAAGCTATATATGACAAACCCACAGCAAACATTATCCTCAATGGTGAAAAATTGAAAGCATTTCCTCTAAAGTCAGGAACAAGACAAGGGTGCCCACTTTCACCATTACTATTCAACATAGTTTTGGAAGTTTTGGCCACAGCAATCAGAGCAGAAAAAGAAATAAAAGTATAAACTTTTAATTAACAGTAATAGTGAACTTCATTCCATAACAGTTTGAAATAATGAACCATATTAGCCAGCTCTGAGGACTATGAAATTGACACTGCATCCACCTAGAAACAATCATTTCCAAGTTTTACTGAACTATTATGACAGCAACAATCTGTAGGTGAACCTAAGTATTATTTAGTTGGAAAATTAGTCAACTACTTAAGATGTATTTTACTGAAATTAAATAACCAATGTTTCTATAAAAATAGTATAATCAATTATATACTATCTAGCATAAACAGGATGGTAGAGTAGAAGGACGTGCATTCATCTTCTCCTGTGAGAACTCCAAAATTGCAACTAACCACTGAACAGCCATTGACAGGAGAATGTTGGATCCCACCAAATAAAGATACCCCATGTCAAGGGCAAAGGAGAAGCCCAACAAGACGGTAGGAGGGACAAAATCGTGTTTAGAATCAAACCCCACACCTATCAGAGATACTTGGAAGGCTCAAAACAAAACTTTGTGCACACCAGGACCCAGGGACCTCGCAAGAGACTCAGCCAGATCTGCCTTTGAGTGTTTGAGTGTCTCCTGCAGAGGCATGGGTCAGCAGTGGCCTGCCTTGGGGACAGGGGCTCTGGCTGCAGCAGATATAGGAGGAGTGACATGCAAGCCCAACCATAGAGGCACCGAGCAAACAACCAACAAACTGGAGGACAATTATGCCAAAGAAATTCTCACATTGTTGTAAACGTTCTAGGGCCCACAACAGATTTCCCAGTCTGGGGATCTGGCAAAGGGATTGAGAACCCCTAGGGAATTTGACTTTAAAGGCCAGTGGGATTTGATTGCAGAACTTCCATGGGACTGGGGAAATAAGAGTCTTGGAGAGCACAAACCAAATTTTGTGCACATCAAGACCCAGGGGGAAGGAGCAGTGATCCCACAAGAGACTGAGCCAGACTTGCCTGTGAGTGTCCAGGAGTCTCCAGTGGAGGCGTGGGCCTGCAGTGGCCTGCCGTGGGGTCAGGGGCATTGAATACAACAGTCCTGGTATAAGTACTTTTGAAGAGAGCTGTTATTACCCCTATCAGAGTTTGGCCTAAGGCTAACTGCAGGGAGGGAACATAGCCCTACTCATCAACAGAAAATTGGATTAAAGATTTACTGAGCATGACCCTGCCCATCAGAGCAAGAACCAGATTCCCCCATAGCCAGTCTCCACCCTCCAGGAAGCTTCCAGAAGCCCTCTTATCTTTATCCATCAGAGGGCAGACAGGATGGAAGCCATAGTTACAGAAAACTAACCAAACTGTTCACTTGATCACAGACTTATCTAATTCAATGGAACTATGAGTCATGCCGTGTAGGGCCACCCAAGAAGAATGGGTCATGGTGGAGAGTTCTGACAAAACATGGTCCACTAGAGAAGGGAATGGCAAACCACGTCAGTATTTTTGCCTTGAGAAGCCCATGAAGAGTATGAAAAGGCAAAAAGATATGACACTGAAAGATGAACTCCCCAGGTAAGTAGGTGCCCAATATGCTACTGGAGAAGAGTGGAGAAATAGCTCCAGAAAGAATGAAGAGGCTGAGCCAAAGCAAAAATGACACCCAGTTGTGGATGTGACTGGTGATGGAAGTAAAGTCCAATGCTGTAAGGAACAATATTGCATAGGAACCTGGAATGTTAGGTCCATGAATAAAGGTAAATTGGCAGTGGTCAAACAGAAGATGACAAGAGTGAACATCAACATTTTAAGAATCAGTGAACTAAAATGGACCAGAATGGGCAAATTTAATTCAGATGACCCTTACATCTATTTCTGTGGGCAAGAAACCCTTAGAAGAAATGGAGTGGCCCTCATAGTCAACAAAAGAGTCCAAAATGCAGTACTTGGAAGTAATCTCAAAAACGACAGAATGGTCTCTGTTCATTTCCAAGACAAACCATTCAATATCACAGTAATACAAGTCTATGCCCCAAAAATTATGCCAAAGAAGCTGAAATTGAACAGTTCTATGAAGACCTAATAGACCTTCTAGAACTAACACCCCCGCCCCCCCCCACACACATACACAAACACACAAAAAGTCCTTTTCATCATCACAGGGGACTGGAATGAAAAAGTAGGAATTCAAGAGACACCTGGAGTCACAGGCAAGTTTGGCCTTCAGGTACAAAATGAAGCAGGGCAAAGACTAAAAAAGTTTTGCAAGAGTAGTCACTGGTCATTGCAAACACCTTTTTCCAACAACACAACAGACAACTCTACACATGGATATCACCAGATGGTCAATGCCAAAATCAGATTGATTATATTCTTTGCAGCCAAAGATGGAGAAGCTCTATACAGTCAGCAAAAGTATGACCAGAAGCTGACTGTGGCTCAGCTTATGAATTCCTTATTGCCTAATTCAGACTTAAATTTAAGAAAGTAGGGAAAACCAACAGACCATTCAGGTAAGACCTAAATCAATCCCTTACTATTACACAGTACACATGACAAAAAATTTAAGGGATTAGATCTGATAGATAACTCTGAAGAACTATGGATGGAAGTGCGTAACACTGTACAGGAGGCAATGATCAAAACCATACCCAAGATGAAGAAATAAAAAAAGGCAAAATTGTTGTCTGATGAGGCCTTACAAATAGCTGAGAAAAGAAGAGAAGTGAAAGGCAAAGAGAAAAAGGAAACATATCCACTTGAATGCAGAGTTCCAAAGAATAGCAAGGAGAGATAAAGCCTTCCTCAGTGATCAATGCAAAGATAGAGTAAAACAATAGAATGGGAAAGACTAGAGATCTCTTCAAGAAAATTAAAGATACCAAGGGAACACTCATGCAAGATGGACACAGTAAAGGACAGAAATGATAAGGACCTAACAAAAGCGGAAGATATTAAGAAGAGGTGGCAAGAAAACACAGAACTACACAAAAAAGATCGTAAAGACCCAGATAACCATGATGGTGTGATCACTCACTGAGAGCCAGGCATCCTGCCATGTGAAGTTAAATGGGCCATTGTGTTGGGGGCCAGAGTGAGGTACTCCGCCCATGGCAAAGGTCATGAGGAAGGAGGCTCGACATACGCAAAGGCGGGATCGAGCCTCAGGAGTCCCCCAGGAAATCCCCGAGCGTCTACCCCCATAACCAGAGCCTGCCTACTTTACTACTTTGTGCTCTCACCTACACCTCTGACTTTATGGGGGGCTGTCCCCCACCACCTCTTTCGGAGAAGGAGTTAACCTAGAGCTCCAGTTAATAATAACTCTTGGGTGTGACAAGAGTGTTTTAACCTACAAACTCCTCTGAAGGTTCTCTAGCCTGCCTGACAGGCTCGTCCGGCCACATGTGATTGCTCACAGCCTCCCAACCGTGAGAGGCACGAGATGCTTTAAACCTTCTAAAAACAGGTTCCTTAGAAAAGTTAGAAAACTATTAGTATAAGTATAATGGGCTGATTAGAAATTGTATTGGTGAAGGGTTTTTCATTTGTTGAGCCAATGTTTGTTGCTAAGTCTCCACATCCCCTGCCCTTATACACATTAATGAATATATAGAGTTAACCTTTGATATTAATCACGTTAGACCTTAGGCTAAGTAAATTCTTTCCTTAACTAAAACCCACTACACCCTCACCCTGTAGGAATGTAACTTTATTTGGGTGGCGTCTGTTTTGAGAATAATCAGCCCTGGAGAAGTAAGTGTCCTGATTGACTGACCGCTGTCACAAGGAGAGGGTCGTAAATTGTCAGCAGGCCCCCCTGGCCAGAAGATGATGTAACACCCCTAAGACCTCTGTATACATTTGTGTGAAGCACCTGACTTTAATAAAGGTCAGGACTGCTGTCCCCACGTGACTTTTGTATAACATCTCAGTGTATAAAAACAGACTCTGGAAAATAAAGAATTGGGATCAGTTTCTCGAAATACTGGTCTCCCCATGTCGCTCTCTCTCTCACTCTGGCTGAGTCTCCATCTGGAGCGCGGAACCCACCATGCTTACTAATTATGCCTGGGCTTCTAAGATCCGACCGGGGAGGCCTCAGTGTCTCCTCTCCTTCGGGAGAACGGAAGGATGCCTGCGGCCTACGTAAGTGGTGCAAACTTCTTGTCTTGAAGTTTTATTGGTCTCCCGCGTAAACCAAGCTACTCAGCCTCTTTTCTCCACTGAATTTTCCTACTGAGCTATCCTTATTCTATTACTCTTTATATCTTTAATTAATATCTAATTGAAGCTATTTTATCCTGATCCTCGCCTATGCCGTCTCTCCTTCGAATACCCTGGATCAGCCGGGGCTGGTCCCCGGCACCATTGGAAGCGTCACTACAAACAAAGCTAGTGGAGGTGGTGGAATTCCTTCTGAGCTCTTTCAAATCCTAAAAGATGATGGTGTGAAATGCTGCATTCAATATACCAGCAAATTTGGAAAACTCAACAATGGCCATAGAAGTGAAAAAGGTCAGTTTTCATTCTAATCCCAAAGAATGGCAATGCCAAAGAATGTTGTAACTACTGAACAATTACACTCATCTCACATGGTAGCAAATTAGTGCTCAAAATTCTCCAATCTAGGCTTCAAGAGTGTGTGAACTGAGAAATTCCAGATGTTCAAGCTGGATTTAGAAAAGGCAGAAAACCAGAGATCAAATTGCCAATATCCATTGGATCATAGAAAAAGCAAGAGAATTCCAGAAAAACATTTACTTCTGATTCATCGACTACATTACAGCCTTTGACTGTGTAGATTGCAACAAACTGTGGAAAATTCTTAAAGAGATGAGACTATCAGACCACCTTACCTGCCTTCTGAGAAATCTGTATGTAGGTCAAGAAGCAACAGTTATAACTGGACATGGAACAATGGCCTGGCTCCAAATTGGGAATGGAGTATGTCAAGGATGTATATTGTCCCCTTGGTTATTAAACGTATATGCAGAGTACATAATGTGAAATGATGGACTGGATGAATCACAAGCTGGAATCTAGATTGCAGGGATAAATATCAATAACCTCAGATTTGCAGATGACCCCACCCTTATGGCAAAAAGTGAAGAGGAACTAAAAAGCCTCTTATTGAAAGTCAAAGAGGAGTGTGAAAAAGTTGGCTTAAAACTCAACATTCAAAAAGCTAAGATCATTGCATCCCATCCCATCACTTCATAGCAAATAGATGGGGCAACAATGGAAACAAGTGTCAGATTTTATTTTCTTGGGCTCCAAAACCAGTGCAGATGGTGACTGCAGCCATGAAATTAAAAGATGCTTGCTCCTTGGAAGAAAAGTTATGACCAACCTAGACAACATATTAAAAAGCAGAGACATTACTGTGCCAGCAAAGTTCATCTGGTCAAAGCTATGGTTTTTCCAGTAGTCATGTATGGATGTGAGAATTGGACCATAAAGTAAGTTGAAGAATTGATGCTTTTGAACTGTGGTATTGGAGAAGACTCTTGAGAGTCCCTTGGACTACAAGGATATCAAACCAGTCAACCCTAAAGGAAATCAATCCTAAATATTCATTGGAAGGACTGATGCTGAAGCTGAAGCTCTAATACTCTGGCTACCTGATGCAAAGAACTGACTCATTGGAAAAGTCTCTGATGCTGGGAAAGATTGAAGGCAGGAGGAGAAGGAGATGACAGAGAATGGGATGGTTGGATAGCATCACCAACTATATGGGCATGAGTCTGAGTAAGTTTTGACAGTTGTTGATGGACAAGGGAGTCCTGGTGTGCCGTAATCAATGGGGTAACAAAGAGTTGGACATGACTGAGCGACTGAACTGATTATATATATTGGGCTTCCCATGGGGCTCGGTGAGTAAAGAATCCACGTGCAATGCAGGAGCCACAAGAGACATGGGTTCAATTCCTGAGCTGGGAGGATCCCCTGGAGGAGGTCATGGCCACCCACTCCAGTATTCTTGCCTGGAGAATCCTGTGGATGATATATATATATATATATATATATATGTATCCCATTATCATTTTATTGTTACCTTCATTCTGTAAAGTGGGTTAAGAAAAAGAGATTTAAAATATTTTGGTACTCACAGAAATGCTCTCACCTCTCAAAATTCTGATGTATTTACTATTATAAAACCTTAATATTTTTCTGTTTAGACACAAAAAATATTTTTTAATGTGTGAAATTGTTCCCAGTAAATTGACCTTATGTTTGTTGAAAATTAGCCATGTTCACATTATAAATGAGCTGTCAATGAAGAAATAAACATTTGAAGATATTTACTTCCAACATAAAAATTCCTGATTAAATATAGGAATTGGAAAAAGCAGGAATCTAGAATAAATTCTTGTTTAAAGAGAAAAATGTAGCAATTTTACATATTTTTTATCCAAGATGTATAATACTAAGCCGTTATCTGGTCTGTGCAAAAATAACAACGAATATTAGTTTTTCAATTCAGGAACAAAGCAAAACAAAATAGCAACCCATACTACTTGTAATTAATAGAAATGGATTCAGAATGTAGAAGAAAGGAAATTTTTGCCTAGATCCTTAGCTCCACCTTTTGGTTGTTTTGCAGTGCACTGACTCAGCAAAATTGTGCTGTCTGAATGGAAAATCCATTTCAAGTTGATACTTACAACCTCTGTTTATAGGCAACTCTATGCTGGTTTGTGACTCTTGGCTTTTTTCAGCAATGACGTTTCCTGAGAGAAAGATCTCCTTCTTACCTAGTGCCCTAAATATTTCTAGTTATTCTAAAAAATGAAAGTGAAAGTGCTAGTCCTTATGAATAAAGCATCACGAGAGTGGAGTGTGTGGAGTGGGGAGAGAAGCAAGGTCCTTTTTCTAAAATTCACTATGTGCTAGATTCAACACAACTTTCCACATGATAACAGAAGGAGAGGGGCCCTTGGATCCCGCTGAACTTCTTTCTGTACTTATCCCAAATTCACTCCATATTTTCAGTTAGTGCCTTCATGGAAGGATAAAAGAGCATCTTCTCTACAGAGCATTATGACCACCAGTATAAAAACATCAAAGTCCCTAGATTGCTGCCATGTTAAGAAATAGTAAGACCTACATATGTCATTAAAGGGGATTTTTTCGGAAATAATAAAGACTGATTCATGATAGATTTGTAGTGTTTTCTTCTTCAACTAGCGTTAACCTTTTTAAAATATGAAACCTTTTGCTACTTATCTTCCACAAGTTTTTATCATGTTTTAGCACTACTCTGAACACATTCTTCTTAAGGGACATGATTGTTTGATCAACAGTGGCCAGGGTTGGCTGTCATCAATTAAAAAAAAAAACATTAAAATCATAAATGCAAAATATTATCTTTATTCTACTTTTAGCCAAAATAATTGGGGAAAGAAGCATCCTGGGTAACATAAGCAGTTGAATAGAGACATCTATATGCATTGGAATGGATGTCGGACCAACACTTAGACATGGTTTTATAATAATGGAGTCAGTTTCTCCATTTCTGATATGAATTTATAACCAAATAAAGACAAACGCCTATTTTGGCTATCCGACTTTAGATGATACATGATATATACACATAAGTATGTATGTGCATGCTCTGTCATGTTTAACTCTTTGAGACCCTCTGGACAGCAGTCCACCAGAGTCTTCTGTCCAGGGGATTTTCCAGGCAAGAATACTGGAATGAGTGGCCATTTTGTCCTCCAGGGGATCTTCCCAACCCAGGGACTGAAACTGTGTCTCCTGGGTCTTTCGCACTGGCAGATGGATTCTTTAACACTGATCATTGGGGAAGCCCATATATACATATATGGTTAACTAATTTTCAACAAATTTTACTTCAACAATATACTTTCAAATTTTGCTTAAGGCAGTTGAATCTTTGATAAATTAGCAGATGTGCTAGAATGTGACACAAATTTAGGATCATCATTATGAAGTTACTTTATTTTTATAACAAAACTATGAGTATAGATATTGTATGAAGTTGACCACATTTATGTCATAACCATACATATCCTGAGCTTCTTTTCTGTAGCACATGCCAATAATTTGAAAGAGAGTAACCAAATTAAAATATCTAAAAAGAGCGTTTTGTACAAGACAGTTTGTACAAGATCTGCTGCTGCTAAGTCGATTCAGTCGTGTCCGACTCTGTGTGACCCCAGAGATGGCAGCCCACCAGGCTCCCCCGTCCCTGGGATTCTCCAGGCAAGAATACTGGAGTGGGTTGCCATTTCCTTCTCCAATGCATGAAAGTGAAAAGTGAAAGTGAAGTCGCTCTGTCGTGTCCGACTCCCAGCAACCCCATGGACTGCAGCCCACCAGGCTCCTCTGCCCGTGAGATTTTCCAGGCAAGAGTACTGGAGTGGGTTGCCATTGCCTTCTCCAATGTACAAGATCAGATACTTACAAAGATTATAATACAAAGTATTATATTTTGGGGGATAAATGGGTGGTGACATTTCTAAATAGTGTATATTACTTCCACTCTTCCGTCTCTCAGTTTTATTGGTACACACATCTCTCAGTACATAAAAATATACTGCCTAGATTAATAAATCAGATGTATACAGAGATGTCTAATTAAAATATTTAGAATTTTCCTAATAACCAACAAAAGTATTTTTCCCTTTCAGGAGAGGGACTAGATATTAAATATTGAACTTGTGAGTTGGAGTACCTTTTATTGTTCACATTTCTTAACCCATGAATGTGTCACCTTTTTAAACCAAAACAAGTAAAATAAATCTATGAACAAACACATAGCAATATAACTGAGAATTTCTAGCATAATATGAAATTAAATGGTTACTAGAATAGGTAAAAAAATCTAAAAAGTGACAAGTAACAGGAAAAAAAATCCCAGAAAGTATTACAGGTTGCTTATTCAATATATCAAGACAAATAAATGTAATGGTACTTCAACATTATCAAACAATTTTTAAGTAATCTAAAATTTCCAACACATTATTAAATGCCATCATGACTTTAATCAAAAGTTGATTAAAAACTAATATATATATACAAATATACAAACATATACATACCCTCAGGGCAATTAAAATCATTGATGTAAATAAAAAATCCAATTTAGAATTCTAACAATATTCTAGCAGTACATTAAAATATGACACACAATCAATTTGTTATTATTCTAAGAATGCAAAAATACTTCAGTATAAATATTATTTAGTCAAAGAATGAAAAATTCCAACATTATTACCTTACTTTATGTAAGAAGTATACTTAAAAATTAAATTATTCTTAACAGAATTTTTATTAAAGGTAGATTTTTTAAATATAATTAATTTTAAATTATACATATTACAAATCAGGAGTCAACATTAAATTAAATGACAAAACCCCAGATGCTTTCCTCTAAAGTCAAGGGTATGATAATCTTAGATGTCACTCCTCTGAAAGTCAATTACGATGAATAACAGCATGACAAAGATGGAAGTATAAATTTTGGAAAAGAAGAAAAACTACATACACCGATACATCCACATCTGTACTGACAGAAAAATGATGCGTCACAAAATAGATATTTTCTTATATTTCAATAATTAATGTTTTGTTGAATATTATATCACAATTATCTTTGAGTAAAACAATCTTATAATACAATAAAACTACACTATAAATATAAATGTTATAGCAATAGAATTTTGGATAAAAGAAATTATTTTAGTCAACAAATATCAGATAAAATTTCATGGAAGTAGTTAGAATTAATCTGGAATTTAAGAATAAGTCCCTGAAAGCCATATAACATGTATGCCTATTGTTGTGACCACAAGAAATTCAGTTTATTTGAGGATTGAATAGGATAGTAACATTTTGCAGTAAACAATCCAACTAGTCTTAGAGTTTTTCTCTAGTGTGTTTCCTTGACTGTATACAACATGAGATATTTGAAGGAAATTAATTTATGATAAATGCCAGGTTTACTTTACAGAATATTTCTATAATATCCAAAGTCAGGATATCTGAAATTTCCCTTTGATCTTCCTGTATGTATCTTGACATTTTTCCCTGTGCCTGAATCAAACTCAATAATTCCATAGACATTTGTACCACCTGCCATGTATTTAAATTGTTTGATGTATTTCAGACTTGTTTGACTTATTCCAGTCACATTCTTTATTCTCATGTTTCAAATTCAGTGAGTCAGAAAGTTTTCCATATTTTATCTCCTAAATATGTCTCCAATGTATTCCACTCTAGTTGCAGGATCTCTATCAATTCAGACTCTAATAATATCATATCAGTTCAGTTTAGTCACTCAGTCGTGTCCGACTCTTTGTGACCCCATGGACCGCAGCACGCCAGGCCTCTCTGTCAATCACCACTCCTGGAGTTTACCCAAGCTCATGTCCATTGAGTCCGCGATGCCATCCAACCATCTCACCATCTTTCAGTGTCCTATCTTTTTGCCTTTTCATACTGTTCATTGGGTTCTCAAGGCAAGAATACTGTCATCTTTCAAAGTGGCAATTTTAACCATGTCACTCGACAAATTATTATTTCTACTGTTGGAATGTGGGCATGGGCTCTTTTTAATATCCCTGCTTACCTCCTTTTTTAATTTTCTCAATTAACTTTTCATCACTTAACCTAATCACACAAAATTATTTGTAATTCATCAAACTGGCCATGGTTATAAAACTTGCTCCTTTGCCCGTGAGAATTCTTAGGATATTCTTTTTTCTCAGCTACTATATAGTTTTGTCCAATTTCTACTAACTCTTTAGGTCTTACATTATATATAATCTCCTTTGAAAAGCAGATTTCCCTATTTTTTAAAATAGCACATTGTAAATACCAATAACACTCATTACATTCTCCCCTGGATTTTAGACTTTATACAAACAGACCTTATATCCTATGTTACCTCTGTTTCCAGCAACTAGCTCTGTGCTGATGCAGTATAGTGGTTTAACAAATATGGAGACAAATGAAAGTTGACTGAGGACTGGCATGTCATTGTCAACTCTTTATTTGATTAAAAAGGCAATAAGGGATGATTGAAAGATTAAAGATGAAAGTAAGCGAAGTAAAGAAGCTCAAATGTCAGTTATACCATTCATCTATCTGTCATCAACATTTTGGCACATATTCAGGCATTTATTTATGCAAACCTTATATTAAACATGTACCTTACAAGGTATATGTAGAAACTGTTTAATTCACTAATGATAATCAAATAAATATAAATCAATACTGCACTGGGAACTCTAAAAGGAAAATCAAATTTGGCAATGAATCTAAAATCTAATAATACATTGTTGTGGTTGTTTTAATCACTAAGTCATGTCTGACTCTTTTGTGACCCCATGGACTGTAGTCCACCAGGGTTTTATGACCATGGAATTTCTTAGGCAATAATATTAGAGTGGGTTGCCATTTCTTTTTTCAGATAATCTTCCCAACCCAGGGGTCAAACCCATGTCTCCTGCATCAAATAATTTATAGCCTTGGTAAAACGTGAATATAGAAGTATGTAGAGTATACAAAATCAAATTAATCTTTCCCTTTTGCATGCTTTCTGTCTGCTCTCTTCCCCTCTATATCTACCTACCTTTCTATCTTCTCTTGCAAGCATGCATGTATGTATGTGTATATACACATATACATATATGTGCGTATGCTGTTTGTTGTTTAGTCTCTAAGTCTTGTCAGATCCTTTTGCAACCCCATGGACTGTTGCCCTACAAGAATCCTCTGTCCATGGGATTTTCCAGGCAAGAATAGTGGAGTTGATTGCCATTTCCTACTCCAGGGGATCTTCCCCACCAAAGGACTGAATCTGTATCTCCTGTGTCTCCTGCATTGCAGGTAGATAGATTCTTTACCACTGGGCCACCAGGAAAGCCATATATACATACATATTCCTGTCTATTGGAGGGAGAAGGAAATGGCAAGCCACTCCAGTATTCTTGCTTGGGAAACCCCATGGAGAGAGAAGCCTGGCAGGTTACAGTCCATGGGGTTGCAAAAGAATCAGGAATGGTTTAGTGATTAAACAACAGCAACAACTCTCTCTCTCTCTCTCTCTCTCTATATATATATATATATATATATAAAACTTTCAGTCAGTCTGTTCTTCCTCAATAGCTTTTCTTTAATCTTTTGTTCATTTGGCTCTTAGTTCATTTGGGTTGGCCAGAGGAAGAGAATAACAAGTATTTATGATAGAGGGAAAAGGAACATGGAAGGAGGAAAAGATAAAAGGTGTACCACACAGTGCTTGATAATTCACACAGTCAGGTAAGGATCCTCACCCTGAGAAAATACCCTTATCCTAGTTTAGGCTTCTGCCCAGCACTCAGAGTTCAAAGGCTGCTACTGAGCAAAGCACTTAAAGTAGATTGCCTTACTCATCGATTTGTGGCTTCTTTTTAAAGATCTCACAATCCCAGAGTTTTGTTGTCAATGTATTGAATCAAAACTGAGCTCCTCCTGTCAGTACCTAGGGAGCTGTCAATTACCTTGCAGTCATTTAGCCTTTGCTAATTGCAAAATAAAGTCTGCTGCCCTTTTCGCCCTCCCAAAGGGCTTTCCTCTCATCTATACAGCATATCCAAGGATTTTCTATTGTCTATTTCACTTTTTAAAGTTGAAGGATCTGATTTTTTTTAGAACTTAGAAGCATGGTTAAAGAATAGTTTTGGGTCCCCTTTAAAGGTACCCTTCCTTATGTTAACAGTCTTTATGTAAACAGCTAGCTAGACTCTTGTGAGGATGGGTTAGGTGCTGAAGGAGTAGTATCATAAACCTTACTTCTTACCTAGTCATTCTGCAAATTAAGCTTTATTCTATTTTGAAGAAGTTCTGGTATCTTTTTTTTTTTCTATCTATTTTTTGGTTTCTGCTCTCCCTGTTTCTAGCTGGTGCCAGATACAGAGATGCAAAAATGCAAGAAAAATGATGTTTTTAGTGCCTCAATCCAGAAGCATATGTCCTAGAATTCCTCCAAAAAACAACTCTAGAAAAGCTGTCAGTACAGCTTTAAATATAGAAGAAATTTAAGCCATTTCTGGTAAAAATGTGCTGTGCTGTGTTTAGTCACTCAGTTATGTCCAACTCTTTATGACCCATGGACTGTAGCCCATCAGGCTCCTCTGCCATGGGGATTCTCCAGGCAAGAATACTGGAGCGGGTTGCTTGCCTTCCTCCAGGGGATCTTCCCAGCCCAGGAATCAAACCCAGGTCTCCCTCATTGTGAGTGGATTCTTTGCCATCTGAGCCATCAGGGAAGCCCAAGAATACTGGAGTGGGTAACCTATCCCTTCTCCAGGGGATCTTCTCAACTGAAGAATTGAACCAGGGTCTCCTGCATTGCAGGCAAATTGTATACCAACTGAGCTACCAGAGAAACCTTTAGGTAGACATGCTGCTGCTGCTGCTGCTAAGTCGCTTCAGTTGTGTCCGACTCTGTGCAACCCCATAGACGGAAGCCCCCTAGGCTCCCCTGTCCCTGGGATTCTCCAGGCAAGAACACTGGAGTGGGTTGCCATTTCCTTCTCCAATGCATGAAAGTGAAAAGTGAAAGTGAAGTCGCTCAATCATGTCCGACTCTTCGAGACCCCATGGACTGCAGCCTATCAGGCTCCTCCGTCCATGGGATTTTCCAGGCAAGATTACTGGAGTGGGGTGCCATTGCCTTCTCCGTTAGGTAGACATATGGATAGCTAAATACTGATTACGTGCAGAATGAAGCTTTGCATTTTCCATACAGTTAACAAAACTTTCTAACAGTCATAACATGCCATAACAATGAAATAATAAAATAGCCTCAGTAATAATATAATAATGATGATGAAAATGATGATATTGGTAAAGATTTTGAGTACTTATTGCATTCTCAAACTATATTGTGGACCTTTTGTTAGTTGTTTTTGGCTACATTGTCTTCATTTCTCACAACAGCCACAAGAGTTGAAATTGCTCTGTTTTTAAAAATGACAATAAATTGAGATTTAGAGAAAATTAATACCTGACCCAGATTCTCAAATTCATCTTTCCTAGTTTGTGTATTATTCGATATATCTCTATTCGGCTGGAACTTTTAATAACTTTCATGTAATTTCAAATTGGAAACAATTTTAGAGATTTCTCATCCCATATTCACTCCTTTTAGGGACAGGAAATTCACAGAGTTAAGTGATGTGCCCATGGTCTGTCAACCAAAAATTCAAAGTAGTACACAGCACAGTCTTCTTTTTGTGACATTTAAAATGGCTCCAAAAACTAGGACTCATAATTTGATAACTGTGAATAAGTATACAGGGTAAAAGTGATAGAATATTTTAAATTTCTGAGAAGCCAGTGTATGCATTCAGCATACACCACGCTACCTTTTTTAGTTCATAGACAAAAGCAATGTATTTCACAGTATTCAATTCTGAATACTTGTTCTTCTCCTAGCATTCATGACACTAATAGTATTATAAATAGTGAGGAATCAATTTTTATTCTATTGCAAATTCCCAAATGCTCCTTGTTGGTAAGAAGTTACATAAATTCAGCAATATTCATGGCATAGTTTACAAATATGATAAATATTATAGAAATAGCTATTATCCTTAGCTCAATAACTTTTGAAAAATAATTGGTTTGAGTAATGAAACCTGTAATTTCTCACAAAAGGAAAATACCCTGAAGTTATTTCACACCATCTTCACATATGGTCTGCCAAAAGTTATATAAAGTCAAACCTCCCAGCCTAAAGCTGTAGCAAGGTAATTAGATTTCTATTTTACAAATGAATATGTTGATTTCATTGGAAGATGTTTAATCATATATTTTGCTTATAATGCTAAAATGTCACATTTAGAGGGTGATAAGTTGAATTACAATTAATTGAACCATTTAGGGGAATAATTGGGGCAAAGGCAGTATAAAGTTCCCATTGAGATGTAAATGAAGCCCACTTAGGTTTTAGGACCATTGATTTATTTGCTGTTTAGAACCAACCCCTTTATTCAAAGACTTGCAGAGTGAAAAATCTGGTGACAGTTCAAAGCAGCATGTGAGGATGGCTAGGCAATTTGATAGTCTAACATTCCTAGATTCCTGAACTGGAAACAGAAAGCAATGTTCTTTGTGTTGGGACTGATGCTAGAGGAGAGAACAGCAGTCTTCTGAGACAGATAAGATGGACTCCCAGGAGCACTTCCTCAAAGTCTGTAATGAGGATAAGTTGTTACTGCATGTGCCTGTATGTTTGCTGAAAGCCAAACTTTGTCACTCAACCTACCCAAGTCAGACTATCATGAGTTGGAGTCCTGGAATTTGCACCTCTGATAAGCATAAGAGTATGCACCTAGTCAATTCTGAATGCAGAGTGAAAGTCTGACAAACATTGGTCCCTAGATTTTGATGGCAGGCTATTGATGAGAGAAAACCAGATGATTAACAGGTGCTAAATCTCACAAGGAATATCAATTGAGCTTTATTGGGAAAACAAACCACTTCATCAGGGGAACTAGGAGATATTCAGATAAGTAATTAGCATCAGAGGCATCTGTGAAGCAGAATAGGAGCAGGCAGGGCTCTAGTCTCAGGTTTGGGTAGAGTTCTGATCTCAAGGAAGAAACAGTTATCAGTGTAGCCCCTCGTTTGAGAAATATTGGTCCAAACCTGTGTCAGATCAGATCAGATCAGTTGCTCAGTCGTGTCCGACTCTTTGCAACCCCATGAATCGCAGCACGCCAGGCCTCCCCGTCCATCACCAATTCCCGGAGTTCACTCAGACTCACGTCCATCGAGTCAGTGATGCCATCCAGCCATCTCATCCTCTGTCGTCCCCTTCTCCTCCTGCCCCCAGTCCCTCCCAGCATCAGAGTCTTTTCCAACGAGTCAACTCTTCGCATGAGATGGCCAAAGTACTGGAGTTTCAGCTTCAGCATCATTCCTTCCAAAGAAATCCCAGAGCTGATCTCCTTGAGAATGGACTGGTTGGATCTCCTTGCAGTCCAAGGGACTCTCAAGAGTCTTCTCCAACACCACAGTTCAAAAGCATCAATTCTTTGGTGCTCAGCCTTCTTTACAGTCCAACTCTCACATCCATACATGACCACAGGAAAAACCATAGCCTTGACTAGATGAAACTTTGTTGGCAAAGTAATGTCTCTGCTTTTGAATATGCTATCTAGGTTGGTCATAACTTTCCTTCCAAGGAGTAAGCATCTTTTAATTTCATGGCTGCAGTCACCATCTGTAGTGATTTTGGAGCCCAGAAAAATAAACAAGGAATAAGGAGTCAGCTTGAAATGGAGAACATAGGGCCAGAGTTTAACCTTAAGAATTGTTTTTAAATATGTTGACAAATACATTCAATCATTAGATTGTGGACTTGTTTTTCAAAGTTTTCAAACTGACATAACAGAAAAGAACAGAAAATAACATGTCACTCCTCCAGAAATAAGTGGAGAAAACAGAGAACAAAAATCAATAAGATTTAAATTGTAATGATAAACTTTTAAACAGTTATTTACTTTTCCATAAAGTGAGAACTGATGATTATAGGATAGTGTTATATTTCATAGCACAAATCATACTGTTTTATTGATCCAAGAAGAAATGGAAGTCTTTATTGTTGGGGGTCACCATCATTTTTCTTTCATGGCCTTTATTTAAAATGCAGCATAGAACCTGGCTGTTTTTCCAGCACTTTCCCGGAAGTCAGCCACTAAAGGAAAAACTCAACCATTCTCAACAGATTTTACCCCAGAAGATTTGTCAGTAAAAGAGGGCCCTAATAGTATTTCCATGAAAATCCTGGTCAAATCTACTCATCCAATTAGATGAGGGAGGTCTGGGAGGATGAGGATGAGGGTATAACAGAGAGTAACAGAGTATGTCAGTGCTAGCACCCACTGTGAGCCTCTCAGCAGAGAGAAAATCTCCTCCTCCTCCTGTTAATATATGCAAGCTCCTAATTAATGGTACTCTGAAGTCACCAATCTCTCTCTGCTTTATAAACATTGTGTGTAATTCGTTTATTCACTCAACACTTTTTAAAACCTCCTTCTGTGTGCCATGTGGTAGTTTAGGCACACCCATAAATAAAACTGTTGATGTGTCTAACTTCCTGGCATTTAGAATCCCTCATGACAAGCTTTGTCTGAATTATCATACCACCTCTCAGTGAAAAATATTTACCATATGAAATAATGAAATTAGTATGATGAAAAGATTTGCTAGAGTTAATTCTGTGGTTCCCTTGCCTGCTTTTCCTTTAAATGGTAAGCCAGAATATTGAGTAACGATTTCTTTGTACCAATGATACCTATGTACCATTCGGACCAGATCAAAATGAGAATGTTTTCTTTGATACTAAAACAATGAAATCAGGTTTTGACTCCCTGAAGTGGATGACATGTATCTGGTGAGATAAAAGCTAATCTTATTGCATAAATAGTGGCTTATTTGATGGCAGTTGGAAGGAAACTGATAGCTGACAAAGAAAGGGTTGGAAGATCAGTAGCACTGAATTAAACTTTGATTTCTGTGATCTTAAAATCATAGGATAAATAACTAAATGTCTTGAAAGTACTAATAACAAAGTGTTAACAATTTATTTTATTATGTTTATATAATAGCAGAGTAGCCTGGTGGGCTACAGTCCATGGGGTTGCAGAGTTGGACATGACTGAGTGACTAACAACACACACACCACTTGTCCATAATTCCAGTTACATAAAATTGCTGAGTTCATTGATTTTTAAAATATTCTTAAGAGGAAGAAATCTTTTGTCAGAAGTTTTAGCTCTCCAGTGCATAATACAAAAAATATGTATCATATTTGATATCCATATTCTCCTGAAGGTAGATATGCTTTTACTTTTTCCATTGGCTAAAGTTTTCAGATGGAAAAAAGTCTTGATAGGTATTTGGAACACTCTACCCAAGAAAATACTGCCTTTCCTGTCAGACAGGGAGAATTGCAGACCATCTCACTTCTGATGAGCTCTAATATATACTTTCGAAGGTAATGCTCATTTCTATTCTATCAGTGCTAATACAACCAGATAAGCCATTTATGCAATTTTCTACTTTTCTACAAGATGGATGAGTAAGCTTAATGTATAAAAGATGACAAAATGAAATATAGAAGTCTGGACAGAACAGAATAACCATACAATTATTAGCATCTGTCAATCTTTCCCTATCATTTGTCATTCACTCTGCTACTAAATCTCACAGTTGAAATTATATGTCATAGAATAAATGTGATAGAAAGCTACTTTCCAGCTTTTCGTAAATGAAGAATCAATGAAACATGTATTGAGAAAAAAATACAACTGGTATTGCTGAAGATGCTTGTCGTGTTCGTACCTTCAGGGTGGAGGAAAATGCACTCTTCAACGCAGCACTTGTTAAGAACATAGTACATAAGGAGAATAATTTCCAGTTCCTTAGAAAAATGTCTTGTCATCTGTTCAGATAAATGCACAGTTTCTAATGCCAAATCATATGATTATTAATACATTTGCTCTAGCATATTTGTATTTTTTATTCTGACATACCAGAATATTAACAATAATTTAGCAGATTTTTAAACATATTTTGACATTGCTATTCCTGAAAGTTAATTTTTCTTAAGTTAGAAATTTTATGCTGGGAACACTAGAAAGTTTGAAAATACCAAATCATAATGTTATTATTACAAAATATAGTGTATTTTATATTAACCAAATCCTTACTTTGTCTATAGGGCTTACCAGGTGGTTCAGTGGTAAAGAAGCCACTTGTCAATGCTGGAGACCCTGGTTTAACTACTGGGTTGGGAAGATCCTCTATAGTAGGAAATGGCAACCGACTCCAGTATTCTTGCCTGGAAAATTTCACGGACAGAGGATTCTGGAAGGCTATTGTCTATGGGGTCACAAAGAGTCAGACGTGACTGAATGTATGTACACTATGACTATAATCACCTTGGCATGGGTTTTTGAAACATCTTTATATGTATTCTCTGTTTCCTAGCATTCAAAATTGGTAAATTGATAAACAGTGGCACTGTGAAGAATGACTTGTTTTTATAACTATCACATGAACCATGTACAGATGTATGTTGATAAATATCAAAAGAAACAAACAAACAAACAAAAAGCCCTGATTAGTAGCATCAGCTGATTACTGTGATGTATCCTCCCACAGTGATGGGTCTGCAGCTATCAATCTAATATCATGACGGTGGAGAGGGAAAGAAATGTGCGATTGGTCCTATCTTTGAGCACACCACTGTACTCATTTAAGAAAAAGTAGCATATCCTCTATGGGGTTGCAGAGAGTCAGACATGACTGAAGTGACTTAGCAGCAGCAGCAGCAGCATATCATAGGCTCAGGGAGCTCATCACTTTTTAAATACTAACCAAATCTCTCTTTCTAGTAGAGATTTCTTAAGTAATACCCCTATTTGTCATGCATGTGGTGAGAAACAGGCCACTTTGCTCTTAATGCCTAGTTTAGGCAAGGAGGATACATCTCATTTGCTCACTAGGGATTTGAGGACAAAACCTAACAAGAATTTTAAAAGGAGCATTTTCTGACCAACGCTCTGTGATTTTCTAGGGAAAGTCTGGCAGTGGAGGGAGGTTGTTTTCAGAAATTACTAACCAGTGTGAAATAAAACATGTATCTGCCATATTCTTCCTTCCCCTACTATTCCTTATATTAAGCATTTTATTTAATATCACTACATTTTAATTTTCATATCTCAAAAAAAGAAAATAATTATACCCACACTAAAAATCAAAAGATGATTTTGAGGTGAGTGTTATGAGTTAATTATGGAAGTACACCTCTATGCAGAAAATATTAAACAGATATGAGGAAGATTTATTATTGGACCATTTTTGGCAGAGTCCTTTATAAAAGACCTTGAAGTATCTTTATGATGATACAAATAACCAGCAAGTTTATAGGAAGCAATGAATCAAATTAGTATCTTCTTCTCATTCATTTGTTTTTATTGTTATTCAATTGCTAAGTCATGTCTGACTCTTTGCAACCCCACTGACTGAATTACACCGTGCTTCCCTGTCCTTTACTGTCTCCTATAGTTTGCTCAAACTCATGTCCATTGAGTCGGTGATGCCATCTAACCATCCCGTCCTCTATTGTCCCATTTTCTTTTTGCCTTCAATCTTTCCCAGCACTAGGGTCTTTTCCAGTGAGTTGGCTCTTCCCATCAGGTGGCCAAAGACTGGAACTTCAGCTTCAGCATCAATCCTTCCAATGAATATTCAGGGTTGATTTCTTTTAGGACTGACGGGTTTGATCTCCTTGCTGTCCAAGGGACTCGAAAGATTTGGCAGCTAATCAAATAGCAATTAAATGATCTCAGTTTAGTTCAGTCTCTCAGCTGTGTCCAATTCTTTGTGACCCACTGACTGCAGCATGCCCAGCTTTCCTGTCTGTCCATCACCAACTCTTGGAGCTTGTTCAATTAAGTGATTTAGAAATAATTAAATATAAATTCTAGAGATAAAATAAGCCACAGAAAAATTTAAGAACAGGTAGCTTCTTATTTTGTTTTTGTTTTGGGGTTTTGTTTTCCTAATAAATTTTGAATTCTTGGTCATTCATGCCATGTTGTATGGGTTTTCTTTTTTTATTATCTCTAATTTTATGGGGAAAATCACATTTCTTTTATTTAATTATAGCTCTTATTACCATAAATATGGTCCTTTTATTAAAATTTTGTTTGTATACCTTTCATATTAAAGAGTTTTATGCAATCTCCAATCCACTTACAGACATACTCTGTTATCTTTTCTGCTTTAAATGAATGAAAGATGTTCTCCTAGAAATTTTTCCTTTGCTTGCTTAGCACACAATTAACCATGTGAAGAGTCTTTTAATAATAGCAGAATATGTCTATGTCAAAATTCATTTTAAATAATAAAATCAAAAGAACAAATGCAATCAAATTATGACCTAATTAGACCCGGCATTAATGGAAAGCAAAACATATTGTTCTCAATTTAAAGAAATCCATTAAAAAATATAAATAATAAGGTTGGATAAACTTATCATTAGTTAAGAGACAAATCATTATTATATATCAGTAGTTATTCTCTCAATTCTTATATAACTCTATGTAGTCTCTGTTTTTAGGTTTTGTAGCTGTCTCCGCCTTCTCCATAGTTCTCTGCATGTTGGTATGGCTCAGGCTCAGAGAAAATTGTTTCTCTACCGACACATACCATTATTTTTCTCATCCAGCTCTGTGGCATTAAAAGGCATCAATATGCTGATTTCACTGCGTGTGTTTGTGTGCATGTGTGAAGTGGGTGCCTGTGTAGATAATTTTCTCAGTGGAAACCTTCCCTTTGAGCTAGCAACTTGGCCATTCCCTTTGGATGTTCCCACATCAATATTAATAAACTCAAGATGGCGCTCTTGATTCCACAACCCTTTTCATTCTTAATGGCACCAGCAAATATCCTTTCTTAAAATAAAATGCGTACCTGTGGCTGATTCATGTCGATGTATGGCAAAACCCACCACAATATTGTAATTATCCTCCAACTAAAATAAATAAATTAATTAAAAAAAAAAAAAGCCTAGCTGTACTGATTTTCTATACCCACCTTCCAATTTTTTGTGCATGTCTGAAATTTTTTGCTCATCTTCTCTTGGGAATAATGTGTGATTCTTAACTTTTGATCAAGTTAAGCACAAACACCCATAAACTTACTTGCCTGGTATCGATCACAACTTCCTGCATAGAACTCACACAGCATGAAGACATATTATTGAAAACTAATTCTGAAAGATTAAAAATATTGGCTTATTCTCAATTAAAAAAAAATTTCAGCAGGTAGAGTATGAACCACTGTAGTCATCCACACTTGAATCAGCAGCCTGTTGATAACCAAAATATCTGGGGCTACCTTTCAATGCCCAAGGCATTGAAATATTACAATAACTATAGCAAACTGTTATTGGATTCCTAGGTCCTCACAAGCATAACTCATGTAGAGGTTTTTTTCCTTCGGAATATTGATAATGTTGAGACCAGGAAAATATGACATTCCATTTTTCTTGGTATAATTGTTGTCAATTGGTGATTCTTTATTATATTTCATTATGAAACAGCAAAGTAAAGCATAGGAAATATGTTTTCTCTTTCAAAAGCCTATAATAAGAAAACAAATAAGGATTAGAGTAAAAACTCTTTTTATCCAAATGTACTGAAAACAGTGGGATGCCCTTTTATGCTAACTATGTCTAGGAAAGAATTGAAAGGCTTACTGAACCAGAAACATAAATGGCCTTGATAGCTCTAGAGTTGAAAACCTTTATTTACATTCACTCAGTGTGAATGTGAGCTTCCATATGGTCAAACCTAGGGCTTATGAGTCTGTGGGGAGGGTTAATATGTTATCTGGCTTTTCTCACACAAATTATATTCTGATGGTAACCATTAGCTCTCTCATAGTTTTCTTTCTTTTATGAGCCTTCCCAAACTTTTCTCCCTCTTGGCCTACAAGCAGATTTCTTCCTCTACTAGGCTGGTTCATCATGATCAACTCTGAACGCAAGGTCCTTTCTTTTCTAATACAGAAAAGTAGTGCTTTGCTAAGGCATTTCTTCGGAAGGATTTAGCTGTTTGAAATTTAGATACAGGAAAGAAAGAATCAAAGCACATGTTTGGCTTAAGCTAGAGGATTTTATTGCTTACTTATGTTGGTGATGATGAATGATAATAGCTCTAGTCATTTTTCTTATATAACATGAAAATATATTTTTCAATGTCTGCTTTCACATTTATTTTGATAGTCCAAATTCTCACTTACTAATATGGCCTCCAACTTATGGGCTCTTGTATTCTAAGCAATGGGGCTGAATAAAAGTAAAACTGATGAGATACTACAAAGCACTTAATCATTTTTGTCATTAACTCAGTCGTTTATTCAATCAGTGCATATTTCCAGATACCATATCTATAAGGTATACTAACTACTTGCAGCAGAAAGGGAAATTTAAGCATGTCTGGTGAACTGATAAACAGATCTCCCTGTAGTTGGTTTGCATGAAAACATTTATTTTGAGATGGTGAAAGAGGAGATTTTATGGGTGCTGGCATCTGGTGACTGAGCCTAGGAAGGAGTTGGTGCAGAATAGCGTATTGTCCTCCCTTACCTTGTGGCATGAACTGGGTCTGAGGTCTGAGGAAACAGAGATGAAGAAGAAACTGCATAACCTATTTTCATGTAACCTCATCCTTGATACTGAGAGACAGCCTAAACTCATGTTTTCAGATAATATAAAATGACACAGAGTGGGAGAGAAGGGTTTTGCTCTCTGTTCCACACATGTAATATAGTATTAAGATTATCATAACATGTGTGATTTCATGGTGATTTCCAGTGCTTAGAACAGAGTCAGAGACCAGAATGTTCAGTGGTCAATGAAGATTCTTGACCTCCACCAAGTACTCAGCAGTTGCTCACCTTAGTAATAGCAGTTTCCACTATTATCATGTATACAATATCAGACATTTCTTGGAGACTCCCAGAAAAGCCTGGATATTCGTTCATGTCACTGAAATACTACATGAGCAGAGGTAGGAAAGAACAAATGGAAAATCTGACAATTTAACCTCACTTCAACCTGCAGATTGCTGAAGCCTAAAAAAGAGAGGTCTCACTTTCTAGAGGTAACTTAGATTTTAGGTATTAAGCAAAGAAAAGGCATACCTACACAACGTGAGGCCAAGGTACTCATTTAGTAGGGGCAGAGGGAAGGACAAATATAGAAAGGGTTACAACCTATTAGGGGATACTATAATAATTCAGGAAGAGAGAGTGATATGTGAGCACAGAGGATAAATATATAATCTATACTTATAAGACAGTTCAGAAAGATACAGGCAAAAAAATTAGAGAAAGCATAAAAAGCACTGCAGTAAAAGGATTAGCAAGACATTCTAAGGTATAGTCATGGATGTGCTAAAGCTTGGTAGTGTATGAAGCAGATTTTTAATTAGGGCATAAACGATAGATAGGTAGATAGATCAATAAATAGAGCAGCGAGATAGTAAGATAGAGAGATTGATAGATGTGAGTTTAGAAGACAAATAAGGCTCATGTCATAAAAATATCTTATATTGTTTACTGGTGTCAGGTCCTACAAGGCTAGGGACAACATCTCTCCTATTCACTGCTATACTTCAAACAGCATCCCTGTTACTGGTAAGCAGCAGAAATCTAACAAATAGTTGTTGACTAAATAGATAACTATATAGTAGGGTGATTGAAGTTTATCTTATACCCAATGTAAACCACTGGATAATAGCAGGCAGGGGAGACGTCTTGTCATGGGAATAAAATACAAAGAGTAACAGTTAAAAGTTTCTTTTATAGGTGATAGAATTGAGCATATTTATGTACTAGAAACAGAGAAGGCAATGGCACCCCACTCCAGTACTCTTGCCTGGAAAATCCCATGTATGGAGGAGCTGGTAGGCTTCAGTCCATGGGGTCGTTAAGAGTCGGACATGATTGAGCGACTTCACTTTCACTTTTCACTTTCATGCATTGGAGAAGGAAATGGCAATCCATTCCAGTGTTCTTGCCTGGAGAATCCCAAGGACGGGGGAGCCTGGTGGGCTTCCGTCCATGGGGTCGCACAGAGTCGGACACGACTGAAGCGACTTAGCAGTAGCAGCAGCATGTACTAGAAAGAAAAATCCAATAAGGAGAGAGAAGATGAATATTTAAGACAAGAGACAACTGTTTAAGTATCTAAGAGGAGTGAAGAAATATATCTAAAATAATGGACGGAGGAGTTTGCCATGCACAGAGAGAAGGATACCTCCTCCACTTGAGACGGAAAAGAAAAAAGGTGGCAGTGAGCATGGAGGTCAATCTTATGACTGGAGAGATGAGATTGGGGCAAGACAGGAATTGAGAATGAACCCTCTTATGTTTCTATTTTCTCTATGAACTTCTCTCAGAAGTTCAGGAATAGGCAAAAAAAGAAAAGAAAAGGGAAGAAAAATCAGAAGATTAACCTGATCAGAATCAGGTTGATGGATGGGGAGAAGTTACTGAATATCTTGGCTAAAGCTAGAAATAAGATCAGTGCTAGAAATTGAGTGTATTATTTATCTTCTCTAAGTTTTATTTATAAGGAAGTAAATGAAAAGGAAGTGGATCATTGTGTAGGAAACACACATAGGATGCAGAACAAGCTTTTTATTTGGAGCTTATTTTGTGTAGATTAGTATGTATAAGACAATGGGAGTTCAAATAGTATAAAGAAACATCTCCCTTGACATTGTACATGAGTATGACTTACACCTCCCCAAGTTAGCTTTGAACTCTTTGAAAAAAGGGATTTGTAATTTAAACATCATTGCACCTAGCCTGCAACTTCACTGCTTTGGACATATACCCATTTTTGTTTCTAATTAATAAAGGAAGAAGAGTGGTGTAGTAATGGTGGTGGTGGTGGTTTAGTCTCTAAGTCGTGTCTGACTCTTGCGACCCCATGGACTGGAGCCTGCCAGACTCCTCTGTCCATGGGATTCTCCAGGCAAGATACTGAAGGGGGTTGCCATTTCCTTCTCCAGATGTAGTAATAGTCCATTCTGAAGGAGATCAGCCCTGGGATTTCTTTGGAAGGAATGATGCTAAAGCTGAAACTCCAGTACTTTGGCCACCTCATGCAAAGAGTTGACTCACTGGAAAAGACTCTGATGCTGGGAGGGATTGGGGGCAGGAGGAAAAGGGGACGACAGAGGATGAGATGGCTGGATGGCATTACTGACTCAATGGACGTGAGTCTGAGTGAAGTCCAGGAGTTGGTGATGGACAGGGAGGCCTGGTGTGCTGCGACTCATGGGGTCGCAAAGAGTCGGACATGACTGAGCGACTGAACTGAACTGAACTGAAGATCTCTTTCAGGTCTAGCAATATTCTCAGTCAGGGTGCTTTTCTTCTCTTCTTATTATTTCTTTTTCTTATTTTTTCCCTTTTTTAGAAGAATAAATGTATAAAATTAATGATAATGATATTATAAGGCATTGAGACATGTCTTACTGTGCCTCTATGGAAACGACTAAGTCAAGGTGACAATGTTTTGTACCACATGATACCATCTTAGCCATTAGCAGGCACTCAACTCAAGAGTAACCATCTAAAAGCCACTCAGCAACCCTTAACTTATTATTTGGCCTCAAATTATGAGAATGTTCTAAATCTAAATATTCTAACTACCATCTCTTACAAGCCAGAACTACTGATAGAAAGGAAAAAATAGGTTTGGGAACTAAGTCTCAAAATATTTCTTAAAAGAGTTGTAAAGAATCACTGGTTCTGTGATGGAACAAGCACAAAATTGAATATGTAAGAGAGAAAAAGGTATAAATAAGCAGAAAATTCCACATGGAAGATAAAATAGGATGAAATGCCAGTGTGAACTAGAGAGTGTGAAGAAGACCCTGTGCAGTCTATATGAAACAAATTTCTAGACTATGTTCCTCTGTTAATAGCTTCTCATTTCCTTTGTATTTGTGAATATCATGACATTTAAAGGCATAGTCTACATAAAGAAATTTCTTGGGTTTGAATAAAAGCTCTATTATTCACTAAACGTGTGCTCACTGGAAAGTTAAACTTTCTGGCATCAGTATCATCATTCATAAGACAGAAATAATAATAGTTATGATGGTTAAATTAATAGAAAACACAACTGAGTCCCTGGATAGAGCTTTTGCTAAAATCTGGGCATCTCTATCCTCAGTTTCCACAAGTGTCTCTGGAATATTTTAAGTACTATGGTCTGAATGTTTGCATCACCCTCCCACCCCATCACATGTTATAATCCTAATGCCCACTGTAATGGAGTTAGGAGGTGGGACTTTGGGGAGGTGATAGGCTCGTGAAAATGGAGCTATAATGAATGGGATTAATGCTCTTATAAAAGAGATCCCACAGAACGTCCAAGTCCCTTTTGCCATGAGAAGTCTAAAATTCAGAAGAGGGCCTCACCAAACCATACTGGCACCCTGAACTCTACTCCCAGCCCCCAGACTTATGAGAAATTCTGTTGTTTGAGCCTACACAGTCTGTGGTTTTTTGTGATAGCAAACATCTTATATATTTTCTCAAACTAGTTGTGCTTAGCTTTATGTATTTGCCAAAGGTGGGCTTCCTTGTTGGCTCAGACGGTAAAGAACCCGTCTGCCAATACAGGAAACATAGGTGACATGGGTTCATTACCTGAGTCGGGAAGATCCCCTGGAGAAGGAAATGGCAACCCACTCCAGTATGTTTGCCTGGAGAATTCCATGGACAAAGGAGCCTGGCAGGCTACACTCCACGGGTTGCAAAGAGTTGAACATGACTGAGCGACGAATACAACAACACAACATTTGCCAAAGGCAGACGTGGGGGTGTGGCTGACTCCGAGTAATAAATCTAGATTGCTTAAAATTTTTCAAGTATGTAATTAAAAAAAAAAAAAAACTGTAAGGTAGAAGGATAAACAGATGGGATATCTCTACTACTCTATCTGTCTTGCAGAAAGATGCAAGAAAAGAGAAGACAGCTGTGGAAAGAAGCCATTCTCCTAAAAGACATGTTTTTTGCACCAGATTATTAAGACAGATAAACTCTAGCCTGGTATGCTAGCAAGCTAGTGAAAACCTAGAGGCGCTTTTGAATCCAGTAACTAACTGGAGTGTGGTAAGTAAGGGCTTTGACCCCAGCGCTTCACGTTTCAGAGCAGTGCCTCCTGAAATGAGCACAGTCAACATCTCATGACCATGAGAAAGTATTCTAAGTGCTTCAACTTAGATCTCAACAAATGCCAGAGGTAACGATTAGGTTGCAAGTACCATTAAAGAATTAAAGGAGTGGAGGAACTATATATTTCTGTATTAAATTTTATTTCTTAAATTTTTAAAAATTGTTATGGAAATCAGAGAATTATCCCCTATGGTTACATACTGATATTTAAGTGTTCTTATCCAGTTAACACAGTAGGCTTGTCCTTTGCTGGCCTTCAATTTCTTTGGGGTACAATCATAATGCAATGATTAATGTAGTTATCAAATGCTGTTTCACTCAATTACAAGTAGTTGCCATATAGTAAATGTTATAAAATGTTCGTATTCAGTGAATAAATATAATCATTATTTACCTTGTTACATTTGAAAAAATAATAGTGTTCATTAATTCCCTACTCAACAAGTATTAACCTTGTTTTAGACATCGCATCCTGGAAAATAGAGAGATGTGACCATGAAAATCATAGTCTCTGCCCTGAAAGAGAAACTCAGATGGTAGTAAAACAAAAAAGACTCTTTCTCAGCTATGCCTCACTCAAAAATTCACAGCTGAGAATAGCAACTAGGCAACATCATTAGAAATCCCCACTCACCTAAGGGCATTTACTCCTACTGCATAAATTCTGCCTAGGTGGAGACAGTCGGGCTTCGCAAATTAAAACCTTTTTTAAATATAATTATTTCATATTAGCATGATTTAGAAATACATAAGTAACATTTAAAAAATCAATTAAAAAAGAGTCCAGGGTTCTCTGTACAGTAATGGAATGCATAATGTGAGTTTTGATAGAGGTAATACTAAAAATCAGGTACTTTGAGGAGTCTTGATTTCCTTAACATGATAAATCTTTGGGAAACTGAAATTAAACTGCCTTGGAGGAGGCATACTGGCCTTTTGGTAGAAGATCACGTTTTTAAAAAAGCTTAGAAGCATATCTGCTAACAAAAGAATTGCACACAGTGAATTTATATTTTCTTACATCATCAGTCCTAAGTCTGACTGTATTATATGTTCACAAATATTACTATGAAATGACATCTGCCATATTTCTTTTACTTATCTAGTTATCTGACCCTTAAAGTCTGCTATCAGCCTCCAGTGATTCACTCAAAGTCTTGTTGCATTTAAATACAAAAAAGTAAGGATCCCCAGTGAGAAGGAAAATCATTAAAATAATATGAATTCTTAGAATATTTCTAACATTTATATTATTTCACTCTGAAAATCCCAGTGATGCAAAATGGAAAATATTTTTAATCACATAAAGATTTTATTTTAAAGCCATCAGTCTCTTTCAAGGGATTTAAATTAAATAGAAAGAAGAGAGGAATTTGAAATCTATTACACTCATGTCAAGGTTGAAAAAAAAAAAGCAAATTTGCATAATTCTTGATCTTTTATGGGTGAGATGTGACCAACTAGGGGAAATTGAGTTGAGTGATGAAATGTGACCTATTCCAGATGCTGCTGCACGTGTATGTAGATCAAGCACAGATCTGGTGAGACTGAAGGAGCACGGGTGAAATCCAGAGTTGAACAGAAGAATTTAAAAGTTTAATTTGAAAGAGATTCAGGAGTAAATAAAAAAACAGGGTAAAATATGAAAGCCAATATTTAAATTTACTTGCAAAAATAGAATGCACTTTTAACCCCTTACTTCAAAGCAAGTGAAATGAAGTATTAAAAATTGTAAGTTTCATTTTCAATCTTATGCCTACTGCTGTGGCCCTTCTATGACAAGATGAAAAGCATTTCTCAAACAATTTTTCTTAGGCTCCAAATGCAGATAAGTAAATTGAGGCTCTGGCAATTAAATAATTTACTTGAAGTCACACTTCAAATTAAATAAAAGTTCATACTTAAGTCCTTTGACTATAAATATTATCTTCTTTATAGGATAGTACCATTACACTCAAAAGATTTTAAGTAGTCCATTTAATTCCAGCAAACCATTAAAATGAAAAAGACCATTTATTTCTGCCTGCATAGGAGGATTGCTCTACAATTCAGAAATGCTTTAATAAACCCAAATATACAAGAAAATGATCAATATGGAATGGAGCAGAAAAATCCAAATTGGCTGTCAGTTCCCACCTCATTTTCTTAGAAATATATCACTGAACAGTCATGTTTCTTAGTTTATACTTGTATTTTATTTATATTGTATTCTTCAAAATCATATTTGAGAAAGAAAATGACTTGGGGATTGTTTCAGTCATCTTCATGTAATCCAACTCTGCATATCATTTCTGTGAGATGAAACAATATGAGGCCATAAAAAATTTAAATTTGTCTGTCTTCATCATGACCTAGTTTGTAGATAAAAGTCCAATAAAAATAGTGATATTGGGTCCACATGGAAGTTTCACTCTTAATTATGCATGCACCTATTATTTTTGTATATGTTTTAAGATGGGAAGCAACAGAAATTGTAACAACCTTTTGAAAACAGCAGGATGATTCCCAGTGCAACTACCCGACACCTGCTGCTTGTGATCATTATCTGAATTAAGATTCAACACATGGTTGGTTACCTAGACAATTATGAGTTATTTACAATTTTAAGGAAATTTACCATGCTAAAATGTTACTAATTTCATTTTAGAAAAGTAGAAACATACAATGCAAAAGGACCCTCTAACTAAGAATTAACATACTGTGGTTCCTTTGAGACATGTTGTCTCAGCTCCCAGATGCATTATTAATTTAATAACAGTTGCTTTTGAGTGTGAAATATATTTACTGTTAGCACACATTGAAATTTGTTTCTTGGATTCAAAAATTCTTCATTTAGAAATATGTAGATTTTATTCTTTATAGAATTAAGGAACAATGTAGTACATGTCTATGAAAACAAGCAACAGAGATTTATAGCAGACACTGTTACATAGATTTCACTGTTCTACACCCCCACTCCCTTTTTCTGTGATGACTTATATGCATGGTGGCCATGTGATAACATTTTGACTTATGAGACTTTTGACTTAGAAGTATGTCTGGATTTGACATACTCAGCCAAAAGCCTTTCTGCACCACCTTCTTCTTCCTAGGGGCTTCCCTGGTTTAGATGGTAAAGCATCTGCCTGCAATATGGGAGGCCTGGGTTCGATTCCTGGGTTGGGAAGATCCCCTGGAGAAGGAAATGGCAACCCACTAGAGTACTCTTGCCGGGAAAATCCCATGGACAGAGGAGCCTGGTAGGCTACAGTCCACAGGGTTGCAAACAGTCAGACGTGACTGAACGACTTCACTTCCCTTTCTTCTTCCTGCCTTAGACTGGGATGTGATGCCAAAGTTAGGGAAGACTTCTTACAACTGGAAGCCAAGGACCAACACAGTCAGGTCAGTAAATCAAAAAGGGGCATAAGACTCACATATTAGGGATATCGTGGAGCCACTGAATGAGTGCTATAGAAAGGTAAACTCCTACTTGTTCAAGTTCATGTTGATTGGATTTGCTGTCACTTGCATGCTAGATCATTCCTAACTATACTGTTCACTCTCAGGTTAATATGATCAAAAAACTGAAATGAGAATAATGTATTCAGATTTGTATAAATAGATAATGAAATGGAGGTTTGACAAAATAAGAATTATTAAGTTTAGAAATAATATAAAGATTTTTCTTCTGAATTTTGGGGAAATTAATTAATATAACATCATAGACATTCAAAGTATTTTAAATTTAGAATGAATTATATACACTTGAGTCTTTTAAAATCTCGTAACTTCAAGCAGCTCCTCTCATAATTTTCCTCCAAAAATATATATATATTTTTACATTTTATCAAAATGTGGATACTCTTCAGGAAACTTTAAATTTTGTTTGAAAGTATTGCATATATATATGATGAATTCCCAATTAGAAAACTAGTAAAAAGATTTTTATTAGAAAAATGTAAAAGTTGTATATATCTAAAAAGTTCCCAGCTGTGAATTAATAGGTGGGATAGTGTTTCTTTGAGAGTAAATTGAGAAATTGCCTCCTCTGTTTTAGAAAGTCTTCCCAGAGATATTTGCTTTCTACTTAGAGTCCCAGTGGGATAGCATTTCCTTTCTTTCTTCTTCCAATACCACAGAAAAGGAAGAGAAGAATGAGAAGGAATAGGATGCCCCTTCCAGAGACCTTGAGTGACAGTAAGGCACACAAGAGTCATCACTTTAATTAGCTTTAATAATCCAAAGCAGAGTGTGAGATCCCTTCCCGAAACAAAAGAAATCAGCCGCTGAAAGGATGTTAGTGAAAATTCTGCTGTGTCAAAAGTCTTGCTGCATGATTGAAGTTTTTGTTAAGGAGTTCAGGAAGTTAGAGGCTGCTGAGTAATGTATGAGAGGCAATCAAAACAGGAGATGAAATCAGATGCTTTGTTTTTTTGTTTTCAGCTAAAAGCTAGCTTTTTAAATGGCACAGTCTTAGTATATTATGGTAGCTTTATTAGCACACCATATGCTCAACACTTTTAATGATAAAAGAGAATATTGAAAGAGAATATGAATCATTAATAAATGCCCAGTAAAGAATGAATTTGTCCCACTTCACCCAACTCACATACTTATTCAGAGGTTTCGAAGAGTTGAAAACAAATAATTCAACCACTGAAACTCTAAGGTCTCAGTTCATAATCTTCCACTTGGCTGGATCTAGTAAGTTGTGAAATCCTTTGACCCTTCATTCACATTGTAAGTTTAAATTTTATCAACTGCTTTATCATCCAGAAATATGACTGGTTAGTTATTTTAAATAATGTTAGCTTTAGATTTTCACTGGACTCTATCCTTTGTACTTCAGCAATACCACATGTTCTAAAATATTCCTTCGGCATATTAATTCAAATTTTCATTGTTTGACTTGAACTCTTAAAGAGTGTACATTTAAAAATCTATTCTTTGGAAAGTTAAGCATGAGTATTTTCTCTTCTGGTATCAATTAATAAATGGATTGGGCTACAAGAGATTTAGCAACAAAGGAGATTCTCATAGACTTTAACTGGAAATTTAGTAGGTACATTCCTTTTGGAGGTCTGATGTGCATAAAGACTGCAAAACCTAGATCAGAGGTTTTCCCTACATAAGGCAAATTCTACCCATTTCTGGGTTACTCTTGTATTTTCCTCTTGGAAGTTCTTCCTCTTCTACAAAAACAAAAACAAAATTACTTGTTTGTGCTTCTAGTTCCTGAGAGTAGGCATAAAGTCCACTGTGGTCAATCTGAGTACTTTTGGTAGGTAGTAATATGTAAGCTATCTCTTGCTACTAAAATCTCAGAAGTTGAAGACAATGGAAGCCCAGAGTGACCTGACACAGTATCCTGCTGCTGCTGCTGCAGCTAAGTCACTTCGGTCGTGTCCGACTCTGTGTGACCCCACAGATGGCAGCCCACCAGGCTCCCCTATCCCTGGGATTCTCCAGGCAAGAACACTGGAGTGGGTTGCCATTTCCTTCTCCAATGCATACGAGTGAAAAGTGAAAGTGAAGACACTCAGTCGTATCCTACCCTCAAAGACCCCATGGACTGCAGCCTTCCAGGCTCCTCCATCCATGGGATTTTCCAGGCAAGAGTACTGGAGTGGGGTGCCATTGCCTTCTCCACACAGTATCCTAGCACACATAGTAGGTTTGTTTGAGAATGAAATCAATAGACAAAATCTGAGCCAAGGGATGAAGTAAAAAAAGATAAATTATATTTTTTGCTCTCCTAGATTGAGCCACGTCTGGAGCAAGTTTTAATCCTTGGACTTTGTAGTTAAATGGACCATTACGTTCCTTTTGTTTTAGCTAATTTGATTTTGGTTTCTATGATTTGCAACCATAATTAACTTGAAAAATACACTGCCTCATCCTCAATTTGTAAGGTAATCACAGAGGACATTTTAAAAACTAGATCATAGGGACTATCTTGATCTCATATTTATCTGAAAGTCAACAGCTAGTGGTAGAAAGAAACTGCTCCAAAAAAGTGTTCCTCTGTTGTCTCTGCACAAAGCAAAGGAAAAAGATGAAATCCAAATTCGGGAAGAGTGATACAGGTTAGTAGGAATTAATCTGATTTTACTTATGTGGTCATCCCTACTTCATAAATTCCATGTAAGAATTGTCCTTAAATAAATTATTCATTATCAATTGTTACATTTTCCTGCTATTAAGAAGTGATGTTAAAAAAAAAAAAAGAAGTGATGTTTACTTTTATAAGCAAAGGATGTGTAATATTTGGTCGAAGTCAGAATGCTAGAGCTTATTACATGTGGAGCAATGTGGGGAGAGAGCAAATTAGCCAAGCGGGCATGTTCAGGCTCTCTCACCCCACATTTTGTAAATAATGACTATAAAAGCTGAGATCTTTTAAAGCACTGTGCATGCACGTCACAAGGTACTTGCTTGCTCATGAGCTGCTGCCAAGTCTCGTCAGTCGTGTCCGACTCTGTGCGACCCCACGGACTGAAGCCCACCAGGCTTCTCTGTCCATGGGATTCTCCAGGCAAGAACACTGGAGTGAGTTGCCATTTCCTTTTCTCCAATGCCTGAAAGTGAAAAGTGAAAGTGAAGTCGCTCAGTCTTGTCTGACCCTCAGCGATCCCATGGACTGCAGCCTACCAGGCTCCTCCATCCATGGGGTTTTCCAGGCAAGAGTACTGGAGTGGGGTGCCATTGCCTTCTCCGATGCATATATAAGCTCCGCCTAAAAAGTGGTGGCATTACTGCTGCCTCATGGCTGTGTCCCTTGGGTCAGCCACGAGAGGAGAGAATATAGTGTGTCTACTGCTACTGCTGCTGTGTCAGCCAGGAAAGAGGTTGCGTTGTGTTAGGTTATGCTATAGCTGCTGCTACAGCTGCTACATCAGCCAGGAGAGAATAAACATGCCTGCATTTCCTGTGGCTCCTAGCATCTTCTTCCAGCTTCTTAGCTCTAGCCTTCCCTACCCTGGGTTCAGCAAACAATGTGAACAATGTGAACAGCATGACAACTGGCATCACGAATGGGATCAGCAACATTTCAGGTACCTACACGTCACCTGGTAACAGCATATGAACTCTTCAGTACTAAGTACTGTGTTATACATTTATGCTTTAACAATTAGAACTCTAAAGAAGAAGTTCTACAATTGGCCTGTAGTCAGTTTAGTCTCTCACTTTCACCAGGTGATTTCTAAAGCAGTGGTTTTCAAAGGAGAGCCAATACATCTCAGGGAATGTTTAGAATTATGCAATGGGGTCCAGAAAGAAAATGCATTGAGTTTCTATTGATTATTTTTCCATTCATAACTCTTAAGTTTTCTAAGTCATGATGGGATAACAACTCCAAAATCTTAGTAGATTAACATAAAACCTCTGTCTCTCACCATGTTCAGAATATGCTTGTTAAAGTTTTTGATCCACAGTACTAAGAGACCCAGGATAACAGTCTCTATTTGTGTGTGTGTGTGTGATCCTTTAGCTTTCTGTTTTTTTAAATTAAATTTTATTGAATTATAGTTTATTTATAATGTTGTGTTGGTTTCTGCTATACAACAAAATGATCAGTTTTATGTATATATGTATATACACTCTTTTTAGATTCTTTTCCCAAATAGGTCATTACAGAGTATGGAGTAGTGTTCCTTGTGCTATACAGTGGGTTCTTATTATTTACCTATTTTATAGGTAGTGTGTATGTGTTAATCCTGATCTCTCAATTTACCCCTTACCTCTTTCACTCTCAGTATCCATAATATTGTTTTTTATATATGTGACTGTTTCTGTTTTGTAAATAAATTCATTTGTACCATTTTAAGACTAGAGATCTCTTCAAGAAAATTAGAGATATCAAAGGAATATTTCATGCAAAGATGGGTACAATAAAGGACAGAAATGGTATGGACCAAACAGAAGCAGAAGATATTAAGAAGAGGTGGCAAGAATACACAGAAGAACTATACAAAAAAGAACTTAATGACCCAGATAATCACAATGGTATGATCACTCACCTAGAGCCCAACATCCTGGAGTGCGAAGTCAAGTGAGCCTTAGAAAGCATCACTATGAAGAAAGCTAGTGGAGGTGATATAATTCTAGCTGAGCTATATCAAATCATAGAAGATGATGCTGTTAAAGTGCTGCACTCAATTTGTCAGCAATTTGGAAAACTCAGCAGGGCCACAGGGCTGGAAATGGTCAGTTTTCATTTCAATCCCAAAGAAAGGCAATACCAAACAATGTTCTAACGGCCGCACAATTGCACTCATCTCACATGCTAGCAAAATAGTGCTCAAAATTTGCTAAGCTAGGCTTCAACAGTATGTGAACTGAGAAGTTCCAGATGTACAAGCTGGATTTAGAAAAGGCAGAGGAACCAGAGATCAAATTGCCAACATTCACTGGATCAGAGAAAAAGCAAGAGAATTCCAGAAAAACTTCTGCTTCTGCTTCATTGACTACCCTAAAGACTTTGACTGTATGGATCACAATAAACTGGAAACTTTTTCAGGATATGGGAATACCAGACCACCTTACCTGTCTCTTGAGAAATCTGTATGCAGGTCAAGAAGCAACAGTTATAACTGGATATGGAACAATGGACTGGTTCCAAATTGGCAAAACAGTACATCAAGGCTGTACATTGTCACCCTGCTTATTTATATGCAGAGTACATCATGTGAAATGCCAGGCAGGATGAATCACAGCTGGAATCTAGATTTCTGGGAGAAATATCAATAACCTCAGATATGCAGATGATGCCATGCTATGACAAAAAGAGAAGAGGAACTAAAGAGCTTTTTGATGAAGATGAAAGAGGAGAGTGAAAAGTTGACTTAAAACTCAACATTTAAAAAACTAAGATCATGGCATCCAGTCCCATTTCTTCATGGCAAATAGATGGGAAACAATGGAAATAGCAAGAGACTTTATTTTCTTGGGCCCCAAAATCACTGCAATGGTGACTGCAGCCATGAAATTATGAAATTAAAAGACACTTGTTCCTTCGAGAAAAGCTATGACCAACCCAGACAGCATTATTAAAAAGCAGAGACATTACTTTGCCAACCAAAGTCTATCTAGTCAAAGCTATGGTTTTTCTAGTAGTCATGTATGGATGTGAGAGTTGGACCATAAAGCTGAGCACCGAAGAACTGATGCTTTTGAACTGTGGTGTTGGAGAAGACTCCTGAGAGTCCCTTGGACTGCAAGGAGATCCAACCAGTCCATTCTGAAGGAGATCAGCCCTGGGATTTCTTTGGAAGGAATGATGCTAAAGCTGAAACTCCAGTACTTTGGCCACCTCATTCGAAGAGTTGACTCATTGGAAAAGACTCTGATGCTGGGAGGGATTGGTGGCAGGAGGAGAAGGGGACGACAGAGGATGAGATGGCTGGATGGCATCACTGACTCGATGGACGTGAGTCTGAGTGAACTCCGGGAGTTTGTGATGGACAGGGAGGCCTGGCGTGCTGCGATTTATGGGGTCACAAAGAGTCGGACACGACTGAGTGACTGAACTGATCTGATCTGATCGTGTAAATATATGTTTTGAACTATTCTCATGAAGTTGAATTGACTAATGTGTTGAATAACTAGCAATATGCTGCCAAATTCGTGTCATATTTACTTCATTATGAACAGTCTTAGAGAAGTGTGAGGTAGAAGAAAGGCCATATGCTTGGACATGAGAATTTCACAATTAGGTGACAATATGTGGTGAAAGAGATCTATTGCTACTTTATTAGAAGTTGACTCAATGTCTTCTGGTCAATTGCTTATTACATGCCCTTCAGTGCTTATTACATGCCCATCATTCCCAGCAGAAGGCAGTTCAAGAAACTGAGCTTTTCCTCAAAATACGAATTCTATCGTCTCCTCCGCACATACAGACAAAAGAAGATAACAGATCAACATTTTTCAGCTTACATGGACATGGTTACAAAAGCTCATGAAGTTTAGCTGAATTCTTTTTGGAGCAATTGTAACAAGAAAGAACATATCTGACTCTGTATTAGATCTGTTTTTTTACTTTAACCTTTGTGCACTGTTGCCGGTGCTTAGTCATGCTGGCTCTGCACCTTTTGTAAAAGAATGTTGTCTAATAGCCTGAAATACATAGGATAGCCCATTCTTAGGGTTCTGACCTGTAAGAGTCCATTCATAAAAATAAAATTTGCAGGACAGAGAATAACATTTGTTTTACTGGAGGTTTGCAGAAACATCATGACATGACCTAAGTGGACAGGTACAAGAACAAAGGATTCTGACAGTAAGTGTGCAATAACTAATCACACCCATCTCTCACCTTGCTTTTTTTGGCCACTTTATTTTTTTAATTGAAGGATAATTGCTTTACAGAATTTTGTGATTTTCTGTCATATCAACAAGAATCAGCCATAGGTTCTCCCACGTCCCCTCCCTTCTGAACCTCCCTCTCATCTCCCTCCCCACCCCACCCTCTTAGATTGTCACAGAGTCCCTATTTGAGTTCCCTGAGTCATACAAAATTCCCATTGGCTATCTATTTTACATATGGTATTGTAAATTTCCATGTTACTCTCTCCATACATCTCACCCTCTCTGTCCTCACCTCCTCCCAATGTCCATAGGTCTGTTCTCTATGTCTGTTTCTCTACTACTGCCCTGAAAACAAATTCATCAGTACCATCTTTCTGCTGCTGCTAAGTCGCTTCAGTCATGTCCGACTCTGTGCGACCCCAGAGACGGCAGCCCACCAGGCTTCCCCGTCCCTGGGATTCTCCAAGCAAGAACACTGGAGTGGGTTGCCATTTCCTTCTCCAATGCATGAAAGTGAAAAGTGAAAGTGAAGTCGCTCAGTCATGTCCGACTCTTCATGACCCCATGGACTGCAGCCCGCCAGGCTCCTCCGTCCATGGGATTTTCTAGGCAAAAGTACTGGAGTGGGGTGCCATTGCCTTCTCCACCATCTTTCTAGATTCCATATATATTCATCACAATATGATATTTATATTTCTCTTTCTTACTTCACTCTGTATAAGAGACTCCAGGTTTATCCACTCATGAGAACTGACTCAAATGTATTCCTTTTTATGGCTGAGTAGTATTCCATGTATATATGTATATACCACAGCTTCTTTATCCATTCATCTGTTGATGTACATCTAGGTTGCTTCCATTTTTAGCTATTGTAAATAGTGCTGCAATGAATATAGGGGTACATGTGTCTTTTTCAATTTTGATTTCCTCAGGGTATATGTCTAATAGTTAGATTGCTAGGTCATATTGTAGTTTTATTCCAAGTTTTTAAAGTAATCTCCATACCATCTTCCATAGTGGCTGTATCAATTTACATTTCCACCAGTAGTACAAGAGGATTCCCTTTTCTCCATACTCTCTCCAGCATTTATTGTTTGTAGACATTTTGATGATAGTCATTCTGACTGGTATGAGGTGGTATCTCATTGTAGTTTTGATTTGCATTTCTCTAATAACGAGTGATGTTGAGCATCTTTTCATGTGTTTGTTAGCCATCTGTATATCTTCTTTGGAGAAATGTCTGTTTAGGTCTTTTTCCCACTTTTTGATTGGGTTGTTTGTTTTTCTGATATTGAGATGTATAAGCTGCTTGTATATTTTGGAAATAAACCTACCTAAGGAGACAAAAGAACTTTAAATGGAAATGAAGGAGACATGGGTTCAATTCCAGGGTCGGGACAATCCCCTACAGAAGGAAATGGAAACCCACTTCAGTATTCTTGCCTGGGAAATCCCATGGACAGAGGAGCCTGGTGGGCTATAGTTCATGGGGTCACAGAGTCAGAAACAACTTAGCAACTAATCAACAACAAAAAAGATGCCCAACATCACTAATTATCACAGAATTGCAAATCAAAACCACAATGAGATAGCACCTTACATCTGATAGAACGGCTATCATCATAAAAAAATACAAAAAACAAATGTCACTGAGGATATGGAGAAAAGGGAACCCTTATACATTGTTAGTGGGGATGTAAATTGGTGCACCCATTATGGAAACTCCTCAAATCATTAAAAATAGAACTACCATATGATTTAGATTTCTACTTCTGAATGTATAGCCAAAGGAAATATCTCAAAGTGATATCTGTACTACAAATTCACTGCAGCTAAGATATATTCACTAGGAGCCAATAATGAATATATTCATTATTCATAGGAGTCAAGATATAGAAACAACCTAAGCATCCATCAAAAAATGAATGAAGATTCACATATATAAAGTGGAATATTAGTAAACTATGAGAAAGAAAAAATTCATACCGTTTGCAATAACATGGATGAAACTTGGGGGGGCGTTCTGTTAAACAAAATAAGACAAAGATGAATGTTGTATGGTCTCACTTCTTGGTGAAATCTAAAAAACAAGAAAAGAAAAGAAAGAAAAGAAAACAAATGCATAGAAACAGGGAATAGTAAAGTGGTTGACAGGGGCTGTAGTGTGGGAAATGGCAGCTTTAGGATGAATAATATCTGAGGGTCTCATGTATAGCATGGTTACTATCATTGGTAACACTACTGCATAACTGAAATTTGCTAAGTCAGTAGCTCTCAAATGTTCTCATTGAAAAAAAAGAAGATAAATGTGGCAGATGATGAATGTGTTAATTAACTAAATAGTGGGAATCCTTTTACAAAGTATGCATATATGAAATCACTACTTTATGTTATAATTTTGTCAATTATACCTCAATAAAGCTGAGATTTTAAAATTAATAAAACTAAAATTAAAAAAGAGGTAACAGTAACTATGAGATTCCTAGTGTCTTACTAATGAAAGTTGTATCAGTTTCTATAATTTTGCTTACTGTCCCATAAAATGTTATTTTTGTAGCTTACCAAAACAGAAAAAGAATATTTCAGAGTAAAAAAAAAGCATATGAAGTGTAGTTAATTCTTTGGAGAATTGTGGGGAGAAGCCAAGTCAATGATTGTAAAGGTAAAATAAAATTTTGCTTAATACCAAATATTACTAAAAATTAACAGAAAAAAAATAAGGGTGACTATAAAGCTGTATTAATTTCTAAGCACAATCCTAATACAACTGATCTCTTGCCTGAAAAATGTGAAAATCTTATAAGTACAAATGAGTAGGGTTGAAGTCTGAGAAGAATAAACCTGTGGAAATATTCTTTAGGAGAAAATGTACAATAATGTTAATGATTGGTGAAGAGTTACCTGAAAATCTGCTGAGATGAAATATAAAAATAAAACTGTGCATTTATAGAAAAAAAAATGTTTTTCTGCATAACTGAGTTATTGGCCTAAGAGCCACACCTAAAGCAATTTTTTTTTTTTTTAGAGACTTACTCTTGCAAGCACTTTGCAGGAACTTATCAATATTTTAATATATCTAGAAAGCAATCAGAGCACATATTAAGCCAGGTCAGTGTGTGGTCCAAACAGTAAATGTTGGTTCTGGTTAAAGAAGAAGAATCCAGAGCCATAGGGATAAAGTATTGTTGGATTATTTTCTGTATTTATGCAGATCCAGATATTTCTGATGGATTTCTCAAAATGTCTTATTACAAAACTGCTTAAACTTTTAAATAACCTAATTTCACTCATTCTGATACCATGCCCTCTAAGCAACCGTCAACTTACAAAACTAAATCAAAAGGACTTCAAATATTTATGATCTGTCTGATTATGATTTCTAGAAGTGAAAGGACTCTCAGTCCTCAGTCCTGACTTTTTTTTTTCCTTTTGGTCCCCATGCAGTTTGAATATAGTGACAGTTTTTTTTTTTGTAAATATTTAAATATATTAGTGTACCTGTTGGTATAAATGTTTTTCCACTGTAAGTTTAATGATTTAGCAAAAGTAAACCTCTCCACAGGTGATTTTTGTACATGGTGAAGTCTGACATCTATTGCTCTAATTGGCCATCCCTTTGGAGAAAGAATCAATGCGAAACAAGAGTCATTGGTGATATCCTCAGTTACACTTTCCTTAGTTTTTTTCTTCTTTTTTTTTCTCCTTTCTTCATAAGTTAAAATTTCTTTTAGTCAGTCTTGAATTATAGTCCCTTTGTGGTAATGACTCATTCCAAACACTTTCAAACAGAACTGCACCAGAATCAATAAATCAATATAATTAAACCACAATCATAAAGAATATTATTCAACATTATGAGAACTGTAACTATGTGCCCTAATGTGTGTTCCTCTTGGTTTCCTATCCTGTGAGTGGATATAATTCTCAAGTGAACAGTTTTAGAAAATATCTTGATAGACTCTCAAGATGTACTTGAGCGACTGGTACGTGGTAATGATGACTGTGACTTAAGTCTCTCTGGGGGCCAATCTTAGGGCCATAAAATATGCGGAACTCTAAGAAAGAAAACAAAATAGCTCGTGAGGAGTCTGCAATAATAATGTGAGATACCAGAATTTTCTCTCAGTTTTAGAAAATAACATGTTTTTAGCCTACTCAGGCTAAAAGAGAACTACCTTGTTTTGTATCATGAGAGCAATAGAGGGCATTTGAAGTTTCCCTATTTTCCTCAACTTTCAGACTTTATAACTTGAACTATTTAAGCTGTTATACAGTACAAATAATCTACATATTTCTGGTACATTGAATTTTCTCCACTGGCTTACACTGAATCTAATTTTGTCTTTCACAGCACATCATTTAGAGTTTCTGTAGCTGTAACCATTCCTCATTTGTCTCAGGATCTCAAATAGAAACATTTCGAATAATTATATAATATGGATTCCATACTTTTACAAAATTGCTTCAAAATGCCATTTTCAGATGGTTTCTATTGTACCTTAAAACTAAGTTGTTACAGTTTAAAAGTGTACAAGGGCAGTGTGACAGTTCTATATACTATGGAAAGAACTAAATGGATGATGATAATAGCTTTTTTCAGCCAGAAAACTGTACAATAGATTGTTCTTTACACATAACTGAAGGTAGACTGAAAAATACAGACTGTGTGATTTTTTTTTTCTTTCTTTTTTGGGGGGATGTGGGGAGGGGGTTTCTGAGCCTCATTTACCTTGATGAATTGACAAAAGCCTCAGACACTACCTGAGCTGGAGAAAGACTGGGAAAGTGTGTCCATAGGTGGAAAGCATGACCCTGAAACAAACTGTGAATGAGCCTGTGGGCAGCCGAGGCACAAGAGAGTCCTTTGGACGAGCATACAGTCTATCTTCTTCTCAGCTTTAAAGGATTTCTGGGAGGAGTAAAGTGTTGGTAATTGTATGGTCTTTTCTATCATACAGATGCTGACATTTCACATTTGAAGGGCTATAATAACTGATAGCCTGGGAGACGATGTGACACGTTTAGTATGCAGACCTGCTAGTAGGAGGATCGAGCATTGTTACGTTCTCTTTGTCTTCCTGGTGGTACCTATGCTATGTGAGAGGTGAAGGGATCACCGGGGTAATCTACAACCCAATATCCTTAACTGTCCTCAGGGATAGCAGACTTCAAAGGTGCGGCACTGCTGCTGCTGCTGCTGCTGCTGCTGCTAAGTCGCTTCAGTCGGGTCCGACTCTGTGCGACCCCAGAGACCGCAGCCCACCAGGCTCCCCCGTCCCTGGGATTCTCCAGGCAAGAATTCTGGAGTGAGTTGCCATTTCCTTCTCCGATGCATGAAAGTGAAAAATGAAAGTGAAGTCGCTCAGTCCTATCCGACTCTTAGCGACCCCATGGACTGCAGCCCACCAGGCTCCTCCGTCCATGGGATTTTCCAGGAAAGAGTACTGGAGTGGGGTGCCATCACTGGACTGCCTTAAATGAGAGGAAGTGGGAGGAATCACTTTATTGTCCCATCATTCATGGCACACAGAGCAAAAGAGAGATACATATCTTGAGTTGTCCTGGGAAATTGCAGATTTTAAGAGTAATAGAATAACAGATTACTCTGGCCATTCTTTCATCTTCTTGGTTTTTCTCTATAGCCATCATTTGGGCTCTGTTCCCTGTCTCAGGAAGCTTCCATTTTTTCACTCCTCAAGTTAACCCATACCCTTACATGCTGGCAGTAGAGGGAAGTTTTACATGGGAAACCCCTGGTTCTTTCTCCCTGGAATCTCTTTGTCCTTGAGAATGCAGTCACTATCCCCTCTGTTGTAAGGGAGGCCATCTACCGCCTGGTAACCTCAGAGGGGAACAGTTTAAAGACATTGAAACAACATTAAAAATTAAGCCACACAAATGAAATACTCTTCCTAAGCCCAAAGACTAACAAAGATAATAGATGGACAGTATATTCAAGCTAACTAATAAATGCTATCTGCCTTGCTCTCTGAGGCTGTAAGCCCAACCCAATCAAAGAGTTGACTAACTAGACTGTAGCAGATGTCAAACCTAAGCAGCAACTTCAGAGAAGCTTATAACTTCCCTTCTTGAAATTTACTTTCAAAGGCTTGTGGTCAGAGGGAAAAGACAGTTTTTTTACTAGCCAGTCTTCAGATTAACAATGAATTTCAATTTTTTTCTGTTTCTGGATCACACTTTTCCCTTGAATAGTTGGCAAGGTATCCAAAATGATTAGTGTAACTAGAGAGCCAGGGTTTCTGCTCCCAGGAATGTGTTGCTTCAATAAGACAACCTTATCTGAATGTAGTACAACATTCCTAAGCCAAATGCATGTAAGTAATGGTGTGTGGGGGGTGCAGGGGGTGGTGTGATGTCAGTAGATAGGGAGTATCACTGTGGGTCAAACATTCTCTTTCTCTGCATGATAGAATTAATCATTGCTAATACTTCTTTGAGGAAAAAAGGTAAGATTAGACTCAATGAATAGCTGGAAAACAACATCATCTCTGAACTCTCCTTTACCCTCACAGCCACTTCTCTTCATCTCCACTGAAAAATAAGCCCCTCCTGTACAATCAGATCAGATCAGATCAGATCAGTCACTCAGTCGTGTCCAACACTTTGCGACCCCATGAATCGCAGCACGCCAGGCCTCCCTGTCCATCACCAACTCTCGGAGTTCACTCAGACTCACGTCCATCGAGTCAGTGATGCCATTCAGCCATCTCATCCTCTTTTGTCCCCTTCTCCTCCTGCCCCCAATCCCTCCCAGCATCAGAGTCTTTTCCAATGAGTCAATTCTTCGCATGAGGTGGCCAAAGTACTGGAGTTTCAGCTTTAGCATCTTTCCTTCTAAAGAAATCCCAGGGCTGATCTCCTTCAGAATGGACTGGTTGGATCTCCTTGCAATCCAAGGGACTCTCAAGAGTCTTCTCCAACACCACAGTTCAAAAGCTTCAATTCTTCAGCATTCAGCCTTCTTCCCAGTCCAACTCTCACATCCATACATGACCACAGGAAAAACCATAGCCTTGACTAGACGGACATTTGTTGGCAAAGTAATGTCTCTGCTTTTGAATATGCTATCTAGGTTGGTCATAACTTTCCTTCCAAGGAGTAAGCATCTTTTAATTTCATGGCTGCAGTCACCATCTGTAGTGATTTTGGAGCCCAGAAAAATAAAGTCTGACACTGTTTCCACTGTTTCCCCATCTATTTCCCATGAAGTGATGGGACCGGATGCCATGAGCTTCGTTTTCTGAATGTTGAGCTTTAAGCCAACTTTTTCACTCTCCTCTTTCACTTTCATCAAGAGGCTTTTGAGTTCCTCTTCACTTTCTGCCATAAGGGTGGTGTCATCTGCATATCTGAGGTTATTGATATTTCTCCTGGCAATCTTGATTCCAGCTTGTGTTTCTTCCAGTCCTAGGACTCACTGTGAGAGACACTGAAGGATTGAGAATTTTCCTCAGTGCTTCATGTGCCTTTATTTTGGCAACTGTTTCTTCCACTACCTCTTTTACATGACCATAGCGCCTAACTACTACCTCCTACTCCTCTTGACAAAATTCATGTTGCATAAACAATGACTGGTGATCTACACAAATAATTCCTTCTCAAGAACCACTGTTGATGAACTATTCCAGAAACTAGTCAAACTGCCACTTGTCCCGTCTGCTGTGTGTGTGTGGGTATGTGCTCAGTCGTGTCCAACTCTTTGCAACCCTGTGTACTATAGCTGGCCAGGCTCTTCAGTCCATAGGAGTTTTCAGGCAAGAACACTGGAGCAGATTGCCATTTTCTACTTCAGGGGATCTTCTTAACCCAAGGATCAACCCCACATCTCCTGCACTGGCAGGCAGGTTCTTTAACACTGTGCCACCTGGGAAGTCCACCCTGCCTGCTAATCCTCCTTAAACCCTTCAACCCTTCTGCCCCAAGTTAGGATGTTTCTTTGGAGCCTTCTCATGCTTGGCATTTTCAAATAAAGATTTGTTTTCATGATAACTGATTTTCTTCCACCCAGTGTATAAAACACATGCTTAATATTTTACCCTCTTTGAATTAATCACCTTTGCAGATCTTCAATATCACACTTTGTTCTTTTGAGATGATATTGTGATTTTCCTCATCTTCAAATGTATAATTGACTTCTTTTGAACTGCATATCTTAGTTTGTTTTTCAAATAAGCTTTTAAAGTTTTTGCTGTGAACCCCAAAGCAACTCTGAGAGACTGCAAGTTGGGGGTCTACCCATGTATGAAAGGAAGTTGTAAAAGTGATGCATTATTGAGAGTAGATACCCAGTTCCTGGCTGGAGGGATTATTTTTTTCGTGTATGCAGATTCTCAGCAAATATTGCAAGCCATATATCAAAAATTTTAACATGTGGGCCTTTTTTTCCCCTATAACCATCACTGCTGACTTTGTTCCATCTGAAACCATCATTCACCTGAACTCTGTTGCCTTCTAAGCAGCATTTTTGCTTTTATACTGGCCCCTTCTGCAGCCTGTTTATTTCATAGCAATCAGATTATTCTTAAAAATGTACAAAAGAATGTGTCACTCTTTTGCTTAAGCTCCCAAGGCTTCACACCACAGTGCTCTTTGTGTTTCCTGGAAACAAGGAGTTCATTTTTTTCTCTGCCCTTGATGCACCCTTGTCATCCTTACTCTCATTTCCTCTTCAGACCGATTTCTTCTTGCTATTCAGGTCATTATTTAAAAGGTTTCTCATCAGAGGTGTCCCCTGGAAGACTGAATCTAAATTCATACCTCTCCCTTCAGTCAATTTTTACCATATTAATGTGTCCTATTTAGCTAGTTTTTTGAAATATGTATCATTTGTTTAATTATTTTTAATTTTTACTTGTATAATCACTGTCTTACACTAAGAAATTTTGCTGTGTAGAGCAAAACCTTGTCTACAGTGGTAACACAGTGCCTAGAACAGAATTGATGCATAGTTGGTGTTCAGTTGAATTTTTATTTAAATTTTTTTATATCTAACCTTTACTTTTGCAAAAAGGATATATTCAATCTTTCTTCTTTTATATCTTTACTTTTGCAAAGAGAACAAATCCAATTTCTCTTCTCCTAAAGTCCTGTAGATTAAAATTGCAGGTTCTTTATGTATGTGCTGTTTGTGCCATTTTCTTCTTGTTGATGGAATTTTCTTCATGTATTTTTTATAACTAGATTTTAAAATTCATGGTAATTGTGTATTTCAGTTTATTTGCTTATTATTATTATCATTGGTATTGTCATTATTATTAAACATGTACATGGAGCTTATACTATTTTAGGAAATATTCTAAGAAATTTACAAATATCAGCACATTTACTAACATTCTTCTATAATCACATAGATAATATCCAATCTTATACACAGAGAGTGGGAAGCTCAAAGAGAATAAGTGATGTTCTTGATCACACTGGTAATAAATAGAAGAACCAGAATTTAAACACAAATTCAGGTAGTCTATCTGGAGAGTCCAACTTCTCAAATGAATAAATAGGTCAGACCTCCAAATGGCATATATTTAAAATATTTTCTCGTATATTCATTTCTTTTCAATCATGCTTTTCAGATAATTTCTATTTCTTAAACAAAGAATATCTACTCATTCAAGGGGAGAAAAATATGGCTTAGAATACAGGGGTTACTGCTAATGTTTAAATCGTGAATCTAACATTTTTGGAAATGCAGTCATCACAATAATTTAAAATATAGGCCCCATTGAGAAAAATATTATTTTTCTAAATTCTAAAAATCAATTTTTACTAAGGTCAGATATCAAAGATATGCTCTGCAGACAATGGTAACAAGTAGTTGGGGATTATTGCTTAAGGTTGTCCTGTTCCAAAAGTAGTCTCAGGAAATACATGAAAATTTAACATTGGGATCAGGGTCTCTTGCCCTTAGTCAAATCCTATATCTATATGGCATTCTGAAGCAACTCTTCACAATCTGTAGGTACCAATAGTTGTAGAAAAATAGACCTAGATATCTCAGAATTTAGGGGCTTCCCAGGTGGCACAGTGGTAAAGAATCCACCTGCCAATGCAGGAAATACCAGAGGCACAGATGTGATCCCTGGGTCTGGATAATCCCCTGGAGAAGGAAATAGCAACCCACTCCAGTATTCTTGCTTGGAAAATTCCATGGACAAAGGAGCCGGGAAGGCTACTGTCCATGGGAATGCAAGGAGATGGACATGACATCTTGGAATTTGAGGCTATGGAATTCTTGAAAAGAACTGGTGGGTTAGAACGAAGGTCTGGGATAGGAATATAGGCGTTGCAAAAATGAACCTCTTGACAGCAGTCTCTGGGATGTGGTAACAAGCCACCCAAAAGGAACAGGCAGAGCCAGTCACACCAGACCCTGACACGGTGGACGCCGCACCCTGACACAGTCAACACCAGACCCTGACACAGTGGACACCTTGTGTCCTGTGTCACCCTGTGTCACCGTCACCCTGACACAAAGCGAAGAGACAAAGGCAAACTAGGCTTTGGGAAGACTGATGGAGGCCAAAGGACAGCAGTTGGACCAAATATGTCTCTAGCCAAACACATTCATAAAAACCTCTTCTTATATACAGATTTGAGGAGGGCAAAATGTAAACTTTATAGGGAAAATAATAGCCCAATATGATTGTTTTTAATTCCAATGATCTTTTATTAACAAGAATCTGAGTTAATCTGAAAGACCCAACTTTAACTGGGGAGACCTGGGGAGAAAAATAGAAACTCAGGAGAATCAGATCTTTTTCTTATAAAAAATAAAGAGAAAGGATTTTTTTGGGGGGGTGGGGAGGACTCACACAAGATGTAGCATATGCACATTTATAATTCTATTATCTAAGATAACTAAGAAATCACAGAGGAGATGTGAGTAAACAGAGGAGATCATTAAGACTCCCTTGAATATTGCATTAAAAAAAAATTGCCAGCCTTTAGGCATAGTGCAAAATATTACAGCAATTTGAAAAGATCAAGATGACAGTCAAGCATGTAAAATCTGTTGAAGTATATTGGTCATATGATCAAATTCTATTCCCATGTGTAAGAACATATTGGAAAGCAATGAAAGTCTATGAATAAAAATAATCATTTCCATCCATAGGAGGACCAAAGAAAAACTGGCTTCAAGCTTTGAGAAAGCATTGGTCTGTCATACTCCTTTCCCTGTCTGATAAAGTGTCAACAGGAATGTGTTCATAAATTATACATCTGGCTGGCATATTAGTGAATACTTTTACAACTAACTCTCACCATTCGGGTCTCTCTTAAGGGTAGAGACTAAAGGAAGGTATTTACAGTGTTCTTGCAATGGGTCAGTGGGAAAGAAATGCAGCACATGTTTCATTCTTCTTCAGAGAGAGTTTCATGAATAGAAAATTGACTCTTTTCCTAATTGCTCTCCTATAATTAACTGCCATGTACAATTCCATAACCTACATCATTCTACAGAAGACACGGCAAAGGTTGTGATTTTGTTCTACATACAAGACAGCTCACAGAGCTTTAATGTTTCTTCAGTGAATTGAGTCATTCACTGAAAATACACACATTTACTGTGCTTCAGATTTATTTTCTAAGGTATTAACCTCCACTGCAACCAAAGTGAAATATGGAAGAAAATAAGCCACACCAACAATTGCAGAGCCTTGTTGTTTAACCAGTCACTTATTATGTTTGAATAGATGCATTGATAGAGGAGACAATGAAAAAAGAAAATAAATGAAAACCTCAAATCTAGTTTGACCTTAAGGTAAATTAACGTCATCCTTGATGACATTCTTTACAAATGACATTCTTTATAAAAAGACTTTAAAAAAAAAAAAGCTACTTGAGTTGGTGGTATGCATATTTATTTATGTTTAGCCCAGCATCTTAAGTGAAAACTGATACATAAAACATCTAATCTTATTTTATCTTATAATCAAATGTAATCTTTCTTACATTTTTTTCTTGAACTATTATCATTCCTAAAAGCAGAATCATGGAAGTGTCATAGAATAATGGGTCAGAGTCTTCAATATGTTCATAATAAAAAAGCTTCACTCAGAAGCTAGAGTAACTGTGAGCAGTTTCATCTCATCACTGATGTAATACCAGTTGAACTTTTTTTAGAGAATTCTTGATTTATTTTTAATTGGAGGATAATTGCTTTACAGTATTGTGTTGGTTTTTGCCATGTTTCCCCTTTCTCTTGAACCTTCCTCACACTTCCCACCCCATCCCACCCCTGTGGGTTGTCACAGAGCCCCAGATTTGAGCTCCCTGTATTGTACAGTAAACGTCCAATGACTGTCTAATTTTGCATATGGTAATATGTGTTTCCATGCAATTCTCTCCTTTATCCCACCGTCTCCTTCCCTCCCAGTGTCCACAAGTCTGTTCTCAATGTCTTATCTCCATTGCTGCCCTGCAGATAGCTTTATCAGTTCACCTTTTTAAATAAGTTTGCCACTGTTGTCACCATAAGACAAACAAGGTAGGGGTGAGGAGATTAAATTCTCTAGGTGTTGACAGTGCAATGCCGAACAGCTTTGTAAATGCGCAACATCTGAGTATCAGACTAAACTCTTGTCTTTCTTGCAGAGGTGTTTGCCATGTAGCTCATGCTTATATCAGTAGTCAAATCATGTACATTAACTCAGTCAATTTATTGCTTCTGCCTGGGACGTAGTGATTTCCAAATGTACCATTTTTATAATTGTTTTCTAGGCCTGAAGGCATGGCAAGGCACCGGCAATGCCTTTCTGGTAGCTTATTGCTTTCTCTTTGTAGAATTCACTGTTTCTGACTGGGTTAGCACTTTATATATAACACTTTTCTCTGTTATTCAGTTCGCCAGGTCTCAAGCCACATTGGAGCCAAGGAGGAAAAAAGAAACCGAAATGATGAAATGCAGCTGAACAGTTTTGCTGACATCTTCTTGTCTCATTTCATTCACAGAGTGTGAACCCCTGGAGTTTTACAACCATTTTGAAATTCAAAGGCAAATGCTGAGGGCACACCATCATGAGAATTGGCACCAATAAAAAAGTTTGTCAAAACTTTTTTGGCACTGATACCAGCGGATGTTTCCCAGTGTAAGCGGAAAGCTGACACCATTCATGCACAAGGGCCGACCCAAAGGAAAGAATTTCTTTCCTTGCAATTACCATATTACTTCAACATGGAAGTCTATAAAAAATACTGTTTTTCTCTGACATGTGTTCTGTGGCATTATTTTCTTTATCATGAGAGGTTTGTCCTCTCATATTTTCCTTACAACTGGAATATGCATTTTGGAAGCCTACTATTGATTTTGAATTTCAAACGAGATAACAAGCATGATTCATGTACTATGACTCATTCCTAAGTGTTCTAATTGTATAAACTACATCCTTCAAAGCATACTACAGACACATTAAATATTAATAAATGCATTTAAAAGAGCCAAGAGGTATGATACCTTCAGGATCACTGATGAAATTGTAAATGATCCTCTATGTCTACAGTGAAAACTAAAGCTAAAAAGCTAGTAAGCCTTTCATTTTTAATATTAAACTTGAACACACCAGTTCTAATATTCCAGAATCCCCATGTTAGGAATCAGTGGAAATCAACTCATCTTCCATATTCATGATTTTTTATAATTTCCACCTTGCTTCAAATAAAATTTAAATTGTTTATTGTATTTTGTAAAATTTTTTACCAATAGGTTTATTTCTTTTAATACAACGTACCATTCTATCTCCTAATAATTTGAGAAAGAAATGATCATTAGTCAAAACTTTTTAAATAAAACCACTTCCAGTCACTACCTACCATATGATTCTCTAATTTTGCTCAGGATACTTCTCAGACTCTCTAATCATTCTTTTGCTTATCATAGCACCTGTCTCCTGTCATTAAACTTTATGTTCCATCAGTACAAGGCCTTTTTTCTTTAACACGTTCAAAGTACAAGGCCTTTTTTCTTTAACACGTTCAAAGCTGTATCCCCTCCCACTAGAACCTAAAAGAGTAGCTGGTACTTAGGTGGTAATAGGGAACATCTACTGAATGAATGAATACAGAAATAAACAAATAAATGAATAAATCCACTGTTCAGAGTGAGGTTAATCAACTAAAATCCTGGCCACAGGTAATTTTCTAAGCTGAAATTGATTGTTTCAGGGCCCTGGAACAGAATGTTACTTCACCATTCTTACTACATAAAAACAACATTCAAACAGAATTGAGCAGCTAGGGATGAAGTATCAGTTGGGTTTTTTTTTTTTTTCTTTTTTTTCTAATATTACTCATCTATATAGGGGGCTAAGATATTAGAATTACTGAATTAGTCAATTTTCTGTGACTATCAGAGGTGTATGAGTAATCAAGAATAGTACTATCTGGTAGGATTATAATGTGAGTTGCCTGTGTAATTCAAAATGGCCTGTGTAATTCAAAATGTTTTTGTAGCCACATTGATAAATGAAAAGAAAGATGTGGACTGAAGGATAGTGCTCCTCACCCTCACAATTCATATGTTTAAACCCTAACCCCCAGTAGTTGACATTGGAAGATGAGGATTTGGGGAGGCAATTAGGTTTGGAAGAGATTATGAGAGTGAAGCTCCCAGATGGTAATCATGACCTCATAAGAAGAGGAAAAGACTAGAGCGCTCTTCTTCATGTGAGGACACAACAGGAAGGTGGCTTATTTACAAACCAGAAAGAGGGCTTTTACCAGACAACGAATCTTCAAGCATCTTGATCTTAGATTTCTCAGCCTCCAGAACTATGAGAAATAAATGATTGCTGTTCAGGCCATTTAGTCTATGGTATTTTGCTGTAGAAGCCAGAATTTACTGAGATAGTAAAAAAGCAATTAATTTCAATATATTTCATTTAATGAAAAAATTTCAAAATGTTATATAATCACATAAAAATTACTATTACTGATGAATTTATTTCCATTTATCTACACTAAGTCTTAAAAATTCAGTGTGCATTTAATCCTCCTAGCTGATCTCCATGTAGACTGTGTTTGCGCTCAGTCACTCAGTTGTGCCTGACTTTGTGGTCCCAGGGACTGCAGCCACCAGGATCCCCAGCCCATTTAGACTAGTTACATTTAAGTGCTCCACAGTCAAATGTGCTAGTGGCTATCATGTGGGACAGAGTAAAATTAGAATAACGGACTTGTTATTGAGGCTAGACACTCTGCAACCTTGAGAACTAATGCAGGAGTCTTCAAGGGTTAACCTCTACGTTTATTTATTTTTTTTCTAATTTTATTTTATTTTTAAACTTTACATAATTGTATTAGTTTTGCCAAATATCAAAATGAATCCGCCACAGGTATACATGTGTTCCCCATCCTGAACCCTCCTCCCTCCTCCCTCCCCATACCATCCCTCTGGGTCGTCCCAGTGCACTAGCCCCAAGCATCCAGTATCGTGCATCGAACCTGGACTGGCAACTCGTTTCTTACATGATATTTTACATGTTCAATGCCATTCTCCCAAATCTTCCCACCCTCTCCCTCTCCCACAGAGTCCATAAGACTGTTCTATGGTTAATGTTGAGCCAGATGTTTCTAAAGGTCAACCTGATTGACACCTGGAGAAGACTTTCTTTGCGGACAAGAATGAAGAAAGAGTGGAACATCGGACAAAATGCAGCACACCTGTTTCTCACCTCCTCCAAGCTAGATGCCACAGATGGCTTCACCATGGACCTACTGACCCATGTGGTCCAAAGCTCACAGCTACTGAAGGAAGAGAACTGAGGGGAGGTGCAGAAACTGCAGGCTCAAATGCTGCCTCACACATACAAGGTGAGGTGACAAATCAGCGATAATGCGTGCTTGCCAGCTGCCATAGTGTTTGAAGCCCTCGTCAAACTTTAAAGCATAAACATACGGCTACTTCTGCCTTCCAAGTCACACATAAAATGTCTTTTGCGGCCAATGGCAACCCTGTGCCATACAGAGAATGAATTCTGGGAAGTGAAGTTCTAGTTTAAATCGATACAGTGTCAATGCGCCTACTGGAAGCCTACTCCAGTATTTCCAAGTTCTATTAAAACTGAAATTATTCTTTGAAAACATCATCTCAATGATATTACAACAGAGCTGTTTGAAGCAGATGTTCTAATGAAAATTCCTGTAGGGCAGAAGAGTTTTTACACTGAGAAATTAACACCTATAGACTTTGTACTTCTCTCATCCTCTGCTGCTGCTTTTTTTCCTTAATCTGAAACTATAGATGTAGACAAAAAATTCATTCACCTGCAGAGATCCTGAAGAGTATAAAGAATCATCAACAGAGCCCAGGAAGGATTGATGAGTGCTAACTGCACTTGAAATAAAAGTATCATAGGCTTACAGACTAGAACTGGTGTTCAAGTTATCAGATTGACTTTCCAGATGAGGAACTGAGACCCAGAAACATAAAGTGAGTAACCTCAAATTTGTTTATGCAACAATTCAGCAAAAACTAGGACTCTGTTTTCCAGAGACCTAATATACTATAGCTGAAATAAAGTGAGATGAGCAAATAAGAGTCAATCAAATAAGGATTGCTTTCCTGGTTAAATTTAACACACTACACTAATATAATTATTATTTGTAGTTATTGTCCACAACACTGTTAAAAACTTAACCTGTATAATGAGTATAGTACATTGTAAGTGACAAGTAACCTTAAGGAACATCTCATCAGAGAAAAGATACATGTTCAAGAAATGTACTTTTAATCGCAACAAGCAGATTTAATATGAATGATTAAGGTTATATAACTTTCTCCCCACTTTCCATCATTCTCATTTTCTTTCCTTTTTACTTTCTTTATTCTCTAATTTTTCCCACTGAAAGAAATCATTACAGAAAGGTCTTTGCTTACCCAATTTTGGGTTGAATTTCAAGGGAAGAAGTGAAACTATTCAGAACACTTGAGATGGAAACAGGGAGCAGGAGAAGGTGTGTACCTTGATGATTCTAGTTTGTCTTTTGTGCTCCTGTGTGTTGGCTGCCTAGAGCAAATGTGCGCTTGAGACATGTTTGGGCAAAGATATAGTCTGAGGAAAGTGCCAGACATTCTCTATCTCCCAGGAAGTAGAGACAGGGTCTTCCTGTTGAGCAAGCTTGCCTGTGAGGTCACCATTCTGAGGAAAAAGTGGCCTCAGAAGGAACATTGCAGGCAAACCAGAAGTCAGATGGAAGTCAAATCCAAGCCTAAGATGATCTGCACTATCAGAAACTGAGGTAAGATAATTAACATCAGTGATGATATGGAACGGCCCTTCCAAGACATTTGCCTCAGCAACCAGTGCTGAGAGGACTGAATGATTTACTGTAGCCTCTGGCATTCTAATCAGTGGCGACAACAAGGGCAGAGGTCAATGCTAACCAAAGCCAGCAGTGATGACAATCTTCTCAATACATTTACATACTCTCTTGAAGAAAGGAAGGGTCAGTAAAACAGTGTGGGATGGGAGGAATAACTCGAGTAAGAAATCTGAGTTTTGAAATAGTTACCTATTTACCCCAATAGATCATTGTAACTATAAAGAGACCGTTGTAAGCTGGAAGGATCCACTACCTTCAACTGGATGGGTTACTTAACTTCTTAGTGCTTCAGTATTCTATGAGTAAACTGAGGATCACTGTACCCATATTGAAAGGATTTTGAAGGTAAGATTTGGTTTAGTTAGGTTACTTAGATTAGTAAACTTACATGTTTTTTCATCCCCCAATGTATGAATCAAAATGAGTAAATTCTCAACCCTGTGCTATGAGTACGATGAGGAAGTATGATGAATATGATCAGGTATGCAGGGTGATAATAAACTCGAATAATTTTTTGTTGTTTGTTCCTCCTACATGCAATGGATTCGTAGGACTTGATGGAGAGAATGAATAGAGAGAAGTGTGTGAGGGCAAATAACATTGAGAAGGCCAAATTCATAAGAAACAAAAAGAACTAGACGAAAGTCAAAGAATAGGCTGACTATAAGCACAAATATGCTTAGAATGCAGGACTTTATGAGTATATATATTCTACTTATAAAGGAAGCATTAATTTGTTGTTAAAAGTTTATGAAACACAAACAAGGCAATCCTATCCTATATAAAGCCCCACCTGCACTTTTTCCATGTAAGAACTTTTATATAGTTAATAAACACTCTTTATGTGATTGGCTATCCTTTTTCTCAATAACATTACAAAACAAGCATTTATTGTTGTTTTTGTTGCTAAGTCATGTCCAACTCTTGAGACCCCAGGGACTGTATTCAGTATTCTCTATCCATGGGGTTTCCTAGGCAAGGATACTGAGTGTGTTGCCATTTCCTTCTCTGAGGGATCTTCCTGACCCAGGGATGGAAGCTGAGTTTCCTAGATTGACACGCAGATTCTTTACCACTAACCACCTGGGAAGCCCTACATGCATTTATATGCCATCTAATAAAACTTTTTATAAATATTATTTTAATGACTACATAAGATACCATGATTGACTTTGTTTCTTTCAAAGAACTTTGTTATTTAGGGACTGTGATGGTCTTTTGGTTTGTCAACGTGGCTAGGCTACATCTCCAATTATTCACTACTCGTTAACCTAGATGTTGCTGTGAAGGTATTTTGTAGATGTGATTAATGTCCATAATCAGTTGATGGTCACAGAAAATATCCTGGATAATCAGGATGTATCTGATTTAATCAGTTAAAAGGTCTTAAAAATAGAGCTGATTCATCACCCTATGGACAGTAGCCTTGCCTGTACCCAGAGCTCCACCCTGCCCTTCCTGGAAGTCTACCCTATACTACAAATTTCAGACGTCTAACCAGCCCTTCTATTGCAACTGTGTAAGCCAATTCCTTGAAATATCTCTTAATATATAACTCCCACTGGTTCCACTTTTCTGGTTGAACTGCACTGATACAGGAAGAAAATCTTTCCTTTTAGAAATAATATTGCCATGGAATATAATCTGAATTAGTAAATAATGACCAAGAAAATCTCATCAGACTAGTGAATGCATGAAGTGCATAGGAAAAAAGAAACTGGAAATCTGAAATCTCTCAAGACTATCTCTAAGTACTAGATTTGAAATGTCAAAGAAAATGGAATGTCATTGGCATGCTAACTTAACTTTGTTTTGTGGGTGAGGAGTAAACAGTGAGAAAGAAGAGGAAGAAGAAATAGCTCTTAGTTGATGACCATAAATAAGTTTTTCAAACTTAGAATTTTGGTATAACCAGGATTTTGCTCCTAGCACCATAAATCCTGAAAGTATTGTAGCCATGCTGATGTGCTAGCTCAGACGGAAAGGTTTCCACGTCTATTTGCGACTGGACCACATAGATTGCCTCTCCTCTCATGCTGGGTTCCTAGTTCTGTTGAAAGACAGAGCATAAAATATCCTGCCCCTGAAAATGCAAATAAACTTACCCTTACTGAGGTGCCCACTCACAAAAGATAAATGGAAGCCTTGAAATGTTTCCTCTAGTGAATTACGTATTAGAATTACACTTTCTATTTCTGGGAACTTTACATTCTCATCTATTGCCTTGTTCAACATTTGAAGCCTCAGGCTGCAGAAATTGATTAGGAAGAAAGGCCACTTGGAGATTTGAAATGATTCTGTATTGACTTCTTCTTCTTTATTTTTTTTTTTTTTAAATAAAGAAGATATAGCCAGCAGAGAAATATGTAGTATGCACTCTTTATTTAATTGCAGCTAGAGTCATATCTTGTTTTCTCTGTTTTGCAGTAGCAAACTATGAATAATCCATGCTTCTTTCTCAATTACACTCAGCTAAAATATATTCTGTTACTCTTTTTAAAGGCAAAAGGGAAGAGAAAAAACATTAGGCAGTAGGTGTTTTGCCCTTTGTTGCATGTGTGTTAAGTCCCTTCAGTAGTCTCCATGTCTGACTCTTTGTGACCCTGTGGACTGTAGCCTGCCAGGCTCCTCTGTACACGGGATTCTCCAGGCAAGAATACTGGAATGGATTGCTATGCCCTACTCCAGGGTATTTTCCGAACCTAGGAATCAAACCTGCATATCTTCTCTCTCCTGCATTGGCAGGCGTGTTCTTTCCCACTAGTGCCACCTGGGAAGCTAACATCAAAAATAATCCTCCAAGATGAGTGTCATAGATGAGAATACTGGGGCTGCAGAAATTGTGTCATATCCAATGCAGAAACAGGATTTTAATCAAGACTTACTCTCTTTTTGCTTTGCCATGCTGCTACTAGAAGTTATACATATATTCTAAAAAAGTCACATTTGACATAAGTCCCATTTTAGTAAATATGCTTGGGAACAATTTAATAAAAATAATCTCCTGTAAACTCCTTTTGTGGAATAAATGCCATCCTTATTGGCTTTCAGTTCAGTTCAGTTCAGTCACTCAGTCATTTCTGACTCTTTGTGGCCCCATGAATTGAAGCACGCTAGACCTCCCTGTCCATCACCAACCCTGGAGTTCACTCAAACTCACCTCCATCAAGTTGGTGATGCCATCCAGCCATCTCATCCTCTGTCGTCCCCTTCTCCTCTTGCCCCCAATCCCTCCAAGCATCAGAGTCTTTTCCAATGAGTCAGCTCTTCGCATGATGTGGCCAAAGTACTGGAGTTTCAGCTTCAGCATCATTCCCTCCAAAGAAATCCCAGGGCTGATCTCCTTTAGATGGACTGGTTGGGTCTCCTTGCAGTCCAAGGGACTCTCAAGAGTCTTCTCCAACACCACAGTTCAAAAGCATCAATTCTTCAGCGCTCAGCTTTCTTCACAGTCCAACTCTCACATCCATACATGACCACTGGAAAAATCATAGCCTTGACTAGACAGACCTTTGTTGGCAAAGTAATGTCTCTGCTTTTGAATATGCTATCTAGGTTGGTTATAACTTTCCTTCCAAGGAGTAAGCGTCTCTTAATTTCATGCCTGAAATCACCGTCTGCAGTGATTTTGGAGCCGCCCAAAAAATAAAGTCTGACACTGTTTCCACTGTTTCCCCATCTATTTCCCATGAAGTGATGGGACCAGATGCCATGATCTTCGTTTTCTGAATGTTGAGCTTTAAGCCAACTTTTTCACTCTCCACTTTCACTTTCATCCAGAGGCTTTTAAATTTAGTTCCTCTTCACTTTCTGCCATAAAGGTGGTGTCACCTACATATCTGAGGTTATTGATATTTCTCCCGGAAATCTTGATTCCAGCTTGTGCTTCTTCCAGCCCAACGTTTCTCATGATGTACTCTGCATAAAAGTTAAATAAGCAAGGTGACAGTATACAGCCTTGGCGTACTCCTCTACCTATTTGGAACCAGTCTGTTGTTCCATGTCCAGTTCTAACTGTTGCTTCCTGACCTGCATACAAATTTCTCAAGAGGCAGGTCAGGTGGTTTGGTATTCCCATCTCTTTCAGAATTTTCCACAGTTGATTGTGATCCACACAGTCAAAGGCTTTGGTGTAGTCAATAAAGCAGAAATAGATGTTTTACTGGAACTCTCTTCCTTTTTCCATGATCCAGCTGATGTTGGCAATTTGATCTCTGGTTCCTCTGCCTTTTCTAAAACCACCTTGAACATCTGCAAGTTTATGGTTCACGTATTGCTGAAGCCTGGCTTGGAGAATTTTGAGCATTACTTTGCTAGCATGTGAGATGAGTGCAATTGTGCGGTAGTTTGAGCATTCTTTGGCTCAAAGCACTCTTTGCCTTTCTTTGGGATTGAAATGAAAACTGACATTTTCCAGTCCTGTGGCCACTGCTGAGTTTTCCAAATTTGCTGGCATATTGAGTGCAGCACTTTCACAGCATCATCTTTCAGGATTTGAAATAGCTCAACTGGAATTCCATCACCTCCACTAGCTTTTTTCGTAGTGATGCTTTCTAAGGCCTACTTGACTTCACATTCCAGCATGTCTGGCTCTAGGTGAGTGATCACACCATCGTGATTATCTTGGTCATGAAGATCTTTTTTGCACAGTTCTTCTGTGTATTCTTGCCACCTCTTCTTAATATCTTCTGCTTCTGTTAGGTCCATACAATTATTGAGCCCATCTTTGCATGAAATGTTCCCTTGGCATCTCTAATTTTCTTGAAGAGATCTCTAGACTTTCCCGTTCTGTTGTTTTCCTCTATTTCTTTGCATTGATCGCTGAGGAAGGCTTTCTTATCTCTTCTTGCTATTCTTTGGAACTCTGCATTCAGATGCTTATATCTTTCCTTTTCTCCTTTGCTTTTAGCTTCTCTTCTTTTCACAGCTATTTGCAAGGCCTCCTCAGACAGCCATTTTGCTTTTTTGCATTTTTTTCCCATGGGGATGGTCTTGATCCCTGTCTCCCGTACAATGTCACGAACCTCCGTCCATAGTTCATCAGGCACTCTATCAGATCTAGGCCCTTAAATCTATTTCTCACTTCCACTGTATAATTATAAGGGATTTGATTTAGGTCATACCTGAATGGTCTAGTGTTTTTCCCTACTTTCTTCATTTTAAGTCTGAGTTTGGCAATGAGGAGTTCATGATCTGAGCCACAGTCATTTCCTGGTCTTGTTTTTGCTGACTGTATATAGCTTCTCCATCTTTGGCTGCAAAGAATATAATCAATTTGATTTCGGTGTTGACCATATGGTGATGTCAATGTGTAGAGTCTTCTCTTGTGTCTTTGGAAGAGGGTGTTTGCTATGACCAGTGCGTTCTCTTGGAAAAACTTTATTAGCCTTTGCCCTGCTTCATTCCGTATTCCAAGGCCAAATTTGCCTGTTACTCCAGGTGTTTCTTGACTTCCTACTTTTGCATTCCAGTCCCTGATAATGAAAAGGACATTTTTTGGGGGGTGTTAGTTCTAAAAGGTCTTATAGGTCTTCATAGAACTGTTCAACTTCAGCTTCTTCAGCATTACTGGTTGGGGCATAGACTTGGATTACTGTGATATTGAATGGTTTGCCTTGGAAACGAACAGAGATCATTCTGTCGTTTTTGAGATTGCATCTGATTACTGCATCTTGGACTCTTTTGTTGACCATGATGGCTACTCCATTTCTTCTAAGGGATTCCTGCCCACAGTAGTAGATATAATGGTCATCTGAGTTAAATTCACCCATTCCAGTCCATTTTAGTTCGCTGATTCCTAGAATGTGGACGTTCACTCTTGCCATCTCCTGTTTGACCACTTCCAATTTGCCTTGATTCATGGACCTAACATTCCAGGTTCCTATGCAATATTGCTCTTTATAGCATCGGACCTTGCTTCTGTCACCAGTCACATCCACAACTGGGTACTGTTTTTGCTTTGGCTCCATCCCTTCATTCTTTCTGGAGTTATTTCTTCACTGATCTCCAGTAGCACATTGGGCACCTACTGACCTGGGGAGTTCCTTTTTCAGTATCCTATCATTTTGCCTTTTCATACTGTTCATGGGGTTCTCAAGGCAAGAATACTGAAGTGGTTTGCCATTCCCTTCTCCAGTGGACCACATTCTGTCAGACCTCTCCACCATGACCCATTCTTCTTGGGTGGCCCTACACGGCATGGCTTAGTTTCATTGAGTTAGACAAGGCTGTGGTCCTAGTGTGATTAGATTGACAAGTTTTCTGTGATTATGGTTTCAGTGTGTCTGCCCTCTGATGCCCTCTTGCAACACCTACCATCTTACTTGGGTTTCTCTTATCTTAGACGTAGGGTATCTCTTCATGGTTGCTCCAGCAAAGCGCAGCCACTGCTCCTTACCTTGGATGAGGGGTATCTCCTCACTGCCACCCCTCCTCCTGACCTTGAACATGGAATAGCTCCTCTAGGCCCTCCTGAACCTTATCCACACCCTTTCCATGTATATATTTTTTAATTTTGAGAAAGATATAAAAGAATCTTTTTTTCTCTTTATTAAATGTACATGCTAAGATTTGATAAATACAGGTAAAGAGATCATATGCTGATGCTAAACAAAAGTAGTAGTAGTGCTTAAGAACAAATAACCATAATGAAACGTTGATACATAGATATATTTTATATACAATTAATATGTCTAAATATCTGGCTCATGGCATGTATGTTTAAATCAATATGTACTTGACTTATTTTTAGATGTAATGTACAGATTGCTTAGTTTAATAATCTAAAGAATTGAGAACTGAAAGAATTATTTTGCATTTTATATTTTTAAAATCTTGTTTCTACTCAAAACATTACATTTCTGTTATGTGATGAAAATAACTTCCCTATCACTTCATGGGAAATAGATTGGGGAACAGTGGAAACAGTGGCTGACTTTATTTTTTGGGGCTCCAAAATCACTGCAGATGGTGATTGCAGCCATGAAATTAAAAGATGCTTACTCCTTGGAAGGAAAGTTAAGACCAACCTAGATAACATATTCAAAAGCAGAGATATTACTTTGCCAACAAAGGTCCACCTAGTCAAGGCTATGGTTTTTCCAGTAGTCATGTATGGATGTGAGAGTTGGACTGTGAAGAAAGCTGAGTGCTGAAGAATTGATGCTTTTGAACTGTGGTGTTGGAGAAGCCTCTTGAGAGTCCCTTGGACTGCAAGGAGATCCAACCAGTCCATCCTAAAGGTGACCAGTCCTGGGTGTTCATTGGAAGGACTGATGCTGAGGCTGAAACTCCAATACTTTGGCCACCTGATGCAAAGAGTTGACTTATTGGAAAAGACCCTGATGCTGGGAGGGATTGGGGGCAGGAGGAGAAGGGGATGACAGAGGATGAGATGGCTGGATGACATTATCGATTCGATGCACATGAGTTTGGGTGAACTCCGGGAGTTGATAATGGACAGGGAGGCCTGGCGTGCTCTGATTCATGGGGTCGCAAAGAGTCAGACACGACTGAGCGACTAAACTGAACTGAACCTGACTGAAAGAAAAATGTTTTTGTCTTTTTTTTTTTTTTTTTTACAAAATCTCATTTTGTTAAGCTGTAGAGTACTGACTTATCAATTGTTTTTGTTTTTGCTCTTTTTCTCTTTGTGAACAGATGAAAATAGATCAGGAGGGGTGTAAAGCCCTCTTTGATACCTAAGGATTCCTAAGGGCCCTTTTATTTGTTGATGGCTGGGATTTTCTCATTTACATTCTGAGAATAAACCATGTAACTGTCATATCGTATCTGTGTCTGGATAAGCTTTTGTACTAGACTGCTGTGTATGGATTAACTCATGGTGATTATTGATTCAGATTTCCTACAGCATTTTTTTCTGAGCAGAAGATAGAAACCAGTCTCTTCCATTCCTTATCATAACAACAGCACCCAGGCCAATTTCTAGAATTATTACATGTTGGTTATAATAAAAAAGATGTGATATTTCTTTCTTGAAGTTAAATTCTGAATTGCTAATAGTTCAGAAGAAGTTAGGCTGAAAGTTTACATTAACTCAGAAAGCTTTCTAACCATACAGAAAAAACAATTTTTTAGGACGAGTTTTAAATTCTTTAAAAATGTTTAAGTCTTTTGATGCAGAGTGAAAAGTATAAATTCATATAAAAATTTGGTATGACAATTATAATTATTTTCCTTTCAAAAAAGCAAGTCATGGATTTCTAAGGGAGGTAGCAGTGTTAGCCTAATTTTAGTGGTGGTTTTTGTTTGAATGTGGAAAACATACTTTTTTAAAATATTTTTTTATTCTGAAATTTAAATTCTTTCATGTAGTACTCTGCTCCTCCCCACCCCCAATCTTAGCCTCTAAAGCAAAAAGAAGGAATGCCTTGTCACACAAATCTAGTGAATTTGCAGCTCCAGTCTTGAATCTCACACCTTGGAAGACCCCAATCTGCTGTTCATTTCACAGTGCCATGTGAAAAACTTCCCGAATGAAATATGAAAACTCAATTTTTAGACTTGTTATAGAAAGTCACAATATAATGGCACTAACAAAGAAATGGTATTGAGTTTTACAAAATAAGATTTATTCAAAAATATATAGCTGGATACTGACTTTTCCCTGTTTTACAAATAAAGACAATGTAGGGCACTGACCCTGATTATTGATATCTCTTGTCATTATTAGGGCCTCCAAAACCTTAATGTAAAAAAATGCTCATTTTGAAAATATTGTATAGTGTTTAAGGATACCATCTCTGATGTCAGAATATTTTAAATCCAAAATATATTAATATTTTAAATCTAAAATTTATTACTTTATATGTGATCTTGAGAAGATTACAAACCTTCCCTAAACCTCAGGTACCCATTCCAGTGAAATGTTACTATGAATCTCATTGAATGAACTGTTGTGACGATACAACAAGAAAATGAATTTAAATCTTTAGTATGATAATTGAAAGACAGTAATTGTTTAAAAGGGTTAGCATGTATTTATACCCCTAACCTAGTGATACAAATTAAATCATTTTGCTGATGAAAGGAATTCTTGTTTCTAAAACATTCAACCAATTTTAAGAGAGACCTATTTGGTTACATTTACATTAGATTATTACTTTAATGATACTCATCATACAGGAATTGAACACATAACTGACCAGAATATTTTGTCAGAAGTGGGGCTATAAGATAAAATTTTTAAGTATGCAGTACTGACTCTGGTACCAGGTATGAGTGGGTTAAGGCTAAATGAATGTCAGGAGACAGACAGACAAGATTAAGCTGAAAAAGAAGGGAAGAAATTGTTATTGGAGGTTGAAAAACATAGTGATCTGAGTATTTTAGTGGAATAATTGGCAAAACCGTACCCTGTTCTTGATTAGAAAACATGAAATATGCTTAATGAACCAAGAAACTGAGATTTCCAGACTGGGTATTATAAATTTGATTTTTTTTTCTTTTTAATCTGTGTGTATTGAGGTACGGGAAGAGAAAACTGAACTAAGAAAATTTTCAGTTCACAGGTGGAGTTAATAGTAAATATAGAGGACACAGGACTTGCTTAGTTTGAAAAGACAACTATATTTTCTCCAGTCCTTCCCAATAGTAAAATAGTCTCAAAGTAAGTGGACTCACAGTAAGGATTAAATCTAGAATAGCTATGGTGGTGGTTTAGTTGCTAAGTCATGTCTGACTCTTACAACCCCCATGGACTGTAGCCCTCCAGGCTCCTATGTCCGAGGGATTCTCCAGGCAAGAATACTGGATTGGGTTGCCATTTCCTTCTCCAAGGATAGCCATGCTGCTGCTGTTGCTGCTAAGTCGCTTCAGTCGTGTCTGACACTGTGCGACCCCACAGATGGCAGCCCACCAGGCTCCCCCGTCCCTGGGGTTCTCCAGGCAAGAACACTGGAGTGGGTTGCCATTTCCTTCTCCAATGCATGAAAGTGAAAATTGAAAGTGAAGTCGCTCAGTCGTGTCCGACTCTTCGCGACCCCATGGACTGCAGCCTACCAGGCTCCTCCATCCATGGGATTTTTCCAGGCAAGAGTACTGGAGTGGGGTGCCATTGCCTTCCTTCTCCAAGCTATAAGATCCTCTTCATAATTTAGAAACATTTATGGAGTTACCGTCAGCTTCACAAAATGCTTTTTAAGTACCTAAAAGCCTCTGTTCCAACAATCTATGCAAAACAGAGAGAAGTCTGTTTCAGAAATAATTGTAGATACAGCTTTTGAAACATGGTGTAAGCAGTTACATGCATATGAAGCTCACCTTTTTAAGGGAGTGGTATCAAATCTCAGATTGAACTAAAAGGGTCAGAAGTAGTTCAAAATGAAAAGATATCTCTATGCCCACATAGTCATTTCTATGACCAAAAAGCAACCTGAGAAGATACTCAGCCTCAAAACTGGTCATTTCTTAGAAAAGAAAAAGTGTATTTCACAGGGTGGAGCCAAGAGTCTCCAGAGATAAAGAATTCAAGAGTCATGTTCCCAGTTATTAGAAATAGACTCTAATGAGAAGCATTCTGTCTGTCTTTGGAGTGGGAAATCCTGAGAACACCCAACTCTTTTCAGAATTGTTGTGTACTAGTGACTGCCTCTCATTTCTTAACTTTTTGAACAAGAGTGCTTATTGCAGTTATTCCGTACTTGTCTCATCACTATTCAGTTCAGTAGTTCAGTCGTGTCTGACTCTTTGTAACCCCATGGACTGCAGTACACCAGGCTTCCCTGTCCTTCACCAACTCCCGAAGCTTGCTCAAACTCATGTCGGTGATGCCATCCAACCATCTCATCTTCTGTTGTCTTCTTTTCTTTTCATCTTCAATCTTTCCCAGCATCAGGGTCTTTTCAAATGAGTCAGTTCTTCACATCAGGAGGCCAAAGTATTGAAATTTCAGCTTCAGCACCAGTCCTTCCAATGACTATTCAGGACTGATTTCCTTTAAGATGAACTGATTTGATCTCCTTGCAGTCCAAGGGACTCTCAAGAGTCTTCTCAACACCACAGTTCAAAAGCATCAATTCTTCAGCACTCAGCTTTCTTTACAGTCCCATTCTCACATCCATACATGACTACTGGAAAAATCATAACTTTGACTAGATGGACTTTTGTTGGCAAAGTAATGTCTCTTCTTTTTAATATGCTGTCTAGGTTTGTCATAGCTTTTCTTCCAAGGAGCAAGTGTCTTTTAATTTCTTGGCTGCAGTCACCATCTGCAGTGATTTTGGAGCTCAAGAAAGTAGTCTCACTGTTTCCCTCTATTTGCCATGAAGTGAATGGGAGTGGATGCCATGATCTTAGTCTTTTGAATGTTGAGTTTTTAGCCAAAGTTTTCACTTTCCTCTTTTACTTTTATCAAGAGGCTCTTTAGTTCTTCTTCGCTTTCTACCATAAGCGTGGTGTTATCTGCATCTCTGAGGTTATTGATATTTCTCCCAGCAATCTTGATTCTTGGATTTGATACAGTCATCACTGTATATTGGCAACATTAAGGTGTGTGACTTAGCTTTTTACTTTAATCATTCCTGGAAAAACAGGAACACGTTAAAGCTACTGCAAATAAGAAATATTATCAATATCCAGAACTGCTATAGAAAAGGAACATGGACTTCCAGACCAATACCTTGATTGAATAAGATATCGGAGTTTTGGCAAAGTGTGAATTTATTTTATAGATAGATCAGGGCATTAATCATTGTACTTAGAGAGCAGAACAGGGCAAAGTGTTGTACATTACTTGGGGCTTCCCCTTCTGAAATATCATGGCCAAAGGGATATCAACACGCATGACACAAGAAACGATATGATAAATGATTACATATCTGAGCTTGCAAGCTGTCACTATGTTAAAAAAAAAAAAAATCACTCTTCACACTAAAGATCACATGGAGGGAGATATCCTATTATCCCAGCCATCCCCACTAAGCCCTGCCCAGCTGAATGTAGCTGCCTGAATACACCCAAGTGAAATTAGCAAAAAAACTTTCTTCCAACCCACAAAATCAATTAACAAATATATGTTTCTTGTTTAATCCTCTAAATTTGAGAGTGATCATATAGCATAGATAACAAATTCAATTACTAATGCCATAAATTCTAACACCAGTGTCTTATCTCACAAATGCATGCCATTGGTTGCAAAGAGTGTAGAATAAGAATAATAAAACAATTCAAGTTCTTAAAAAAGAAAGAAGAAAATACAAAAAGAAATAAAAGGGGGAAAACATTTCTTTGTTACTAATTGTATGACAGTGAGTGAGCCTTGTAGCCTCTTCTTTTTTTGTTTTTGTATCATTTTTCTCATTTATGGATTAATAAAACATATTTTACTCATTTAACATTTTCTCACTTAAGGGTTAAGTGAGGTAATATATGTGAACCACTCTAAAAAATATAAGACAGCCAGAATAAAGGTGTTTGTAAAAGTGAATAGTAAGAATTGCCTTATTGAAAACATGTTTTAAGCACTGAGTCTAGCACATCATTCCTTAAGGATGTTTGGAAAGCTAGTTAGGATATATCTAGTTTGAAATGCAATGAGCTTTTAAACCAATAATACAAATGGACAAAACTAGAAAAAAAAATTACCAATAGTAATCAGTTTGAGAAACTATACTATTTTGTTTCAAATAGAACAAGACAGACTCGATCCATATTTTTGAAATTCTGAGGCTTTCAACAATTCAGGGCATGCATATTTTCACATTTTAAATTGTGCTAAGATCCCTCCATAATTAGTGTAAATTTATGTCACATTCTAAAAGTTAAAAATCTTAAGTAACAAAGAGGTCTATAATGCTTTCTTTCTCTAGCTAAACCCATGGCCCCTTAATAAGTCATAAATATTTCCCTGGAAAAATACCATGAATTCTTTCTTATGTGTGTTATTTGCAATCCTTTCAAATAATCTCTTGAAGTAGGTTGATTCATAACTACAATATCCAATTCCTCTCTACTGCTGTTTATCATGATGCCTAATATTTCATACTTGAATATGACTAGGCCCTTCTGCCTCCAGTGAGCACAGGACAAACTCTGGAGGTAGTTTGCACATGCTTGGATGTAAGAGAAACTTAGTCCCCACTCCCAGATTGCTCACCACATTGATGAGCATTAATCTCTTTCTTCTTTTCTGCAGAGCAATTCTTTCAAATAGCAACACTTCCCCCCGCTTTTTCCCCCTTCTCCTCTTCCCTTTCTTCCCCCTTCCTCCTCCTCTTTCCTCTTTCTTCCCCCTTCCCTTTCTCCTCCTCTTCTTCTTTTCCCTCATTTTCCTCTTTGATATTCTGAATCTGTATTCTTTTTTTCCTCAAGAGTCAGAATAAAGTCCATCAATATTTCAACAGATATATCTTTCAGAAATTGAGCAGTATTGGGTGCCAAAAAAATGCCAATCTGTTCCCTGTTCTCCATTGTACAATAGCTTAGTAAGTGACTAAAGGTAAGAGTCAAGGGAGAGAGGATCATGTTAAAAAGTAAGTAGGATAAATATAGAGTCACCAAAGAATGCTTGTTCAGGCAGTAGCATGATATTACAAAGACTTAACCACCTCCCCAAGAAATGGAACAGGACTTTATGGTCCTTGACCCATGTCCTTAGACTGCTTTTTGTCTGTGGAAAAACTTTAGCCAAAGAATAAGTTAAATCAGAAAAGTGAGAAAGTGCAGAACAAGACTTAGTAATAATAGTTTAGTCATTGAGCATAGTCAAAGGCATTTAGTCCCTTTTCCAAGGCTACCAATAATATTCTGAGCCATATATTGTGAGCTGTCTTTTAGATACTGAAACCATTACCAGGTGAAAGATGTTAATTACATAGGGACCAGACTGTAGCCATGACTTAAGTTGCCATAATTTCAAGAACTTGCCTCAAAGAAATGGAAACAAACTGACCCTGGAACTAAAGACTAACTGCACTTAAAGCAATCAAGATGACACTGATCAGGCTACATACAGCCTGACTTTCAGAGTTGACTGTGCTTCTTCTACATGGCCCCCCTTCCTCTGGTTGTCAGTGGCAGGCAGTCGGCCTTTGGACAAGAGTCCCCCACCCGGACTGCTGGCATCCTAAATAAAAGAAGCTTTCCTTTACACTAACCTTGCCTCCTTATTAGTTTCAGAGCAGCAAGTGGTCAGACTCCCAATTTTGTAACAACCAGGCCTTGCCACAATATACATGGCAAATAATTCTTTCTCCCTTTATTCCTTATTTTGAATGTAATTTCATCAATGGCCATTTCTACATACTTGAGACCTTTCAAGTATGTGATTAGTATTCCAGAGATTATTAGATCAGTATTCCAGAATACTAGAATCAGAATACTAGATCAGTATTCCAGAGATTAAAGTCAATTACTACTTCTAACAAATTATCTTGCTATATGAAGAAACACAATATGACTGCACATGCCTCCTACTTAAGTCAAAATAAAGCATATACAATGGGTGAACAGCAAGTGCATAGCCCTTAAACAGTCATAAGTTATAAACGCTAAGACAATTTTTTTGGCCTTAGTTAAGTTTTGCTAAGTGCTTTTTACTAACTGCTTCCCCAGTGGCTCAGCAGTAAAGAATCCCCCTCAATGAAAGAGATGTGGTTTCCATCACTAGGTTGAGAAGATTCCCCAGAGAAGGAAATGGCAACTCACTGCAGTATTCTTGCCTGAAAAGTCCCATGGACAGAGGACTCTGGCAAGCTACAGTCCACGGGGTCACAAAAGAGTCAGTAGTGACTTAGAGGCTAAACAACAAGCAATGACACTATAGTGCAGGCTGTGGAAACTTTAGTAATTAGCACTAAAAGAGAAAGAATCTTTCAATGTATTACAGTGGTGATAATAGTAGCTAATATTTATGTTCTAGGGGCTGTTTGAAGAACTTTACATGCATAGTCCTATTTAATCATCACTGAAACCCTACGAGGGAGATATTATACTTTCTTGATTTTACAACTAAGGAAAGAAAATGAGACTCAGAGAAATTAAAAACTTTGTGCAACCTGGAAGGTGCAGTCAACTACCAATGTGCCAGATTCTAAGTGTTTGATTTTTAACTAAGTCAAAAATTACAGGAGTAGTTTCTGTCCAACATATGTATTTGTAAAAAATCTAAATTATTACAATAATTTATAGTGAGTTTTATCATCTTTTAAATTATGTTGCAAAATTACAACCAAAGTAATACTAAGTGACTAATCTAGTTTTTATTAAAATTTTATATCAGACTCAATTTCAATTATTATACCGTGTATGTATAAATCATTCTACCAAACCTGAAAAACAGTTTATTTTCATATTAAAATTAAAATCCTGAATGAAAAGAAAGTCTATTTGCATTTTTGCTTGCATATCACACACAAACACGCATACATTTTAACCCAAGTATTGTTTCAAAATTTTTGTCTGAACTAAAATTATATTTGGGGGGAAATTCACAATACAATATGAGCTATAGTGATACACAAGTATTCAAAAGAAGATTTCAATATTTGTAAATACAAGTAGATAACAGATACATCTGTGAATATTTAGTACAATGTTACAGAAAATGCTACTTTAAAGGAAAATATGTAGTATCACATAATGAAAGGTCAGTAAAGAAAAAAATCTCTCCCTTTAGTTACAACTCTGCACAGAATTTGTGTTTTCCCGTCTATCACCTTGATCTTTCTGTATCTGCCATATCACCAAGCAGTACTGAAGTTACAGTGGCCATATCTCACACTTCCTGTATGCCATTGCTTTCCTTGCCTTCTCCCCTGAATTATTTATAGACTGCACCCTTAGATATAGAGCTACTTTTCTGACACAATGTAAGGCCATCTCTTCTTATTTGCATGCTTCTTCATACCAAAGAATGCCATGTAAGAGTAAGATAGAATGTTTCATAGGGAAATAGATGCTTTAACCTGAGGAGTTTTTTAAGTTACAAAAATTAAAAAGTTGAATTGACTATTATAAGGAAGTAATGATGCTTTTAAAATAGCTTCTATGATAAACTTAATTGTCACAACAATTAAGTTGCCAAAATTAATTTGTAGTATATACATATACCAGTGATTGAAAGGTTATAAGAGCACTTACATGCTCCTAAACTCAACATCCAGGTGGCAGGATCAGAATGGGTGGGTAGTCACTTAGGAAGTATATGGTAAACGCTGTTTATCAGCCAGTATAGAAGCAGTTTAATGTTTTAACAAATGGCATGATTGTACCAATTCTACTAGTATAATATCAGCTCTGAGTGTATAAAGTGCTTCTTGAATCACTAGGAGCCTTCTAAATGATTTTAATTAAAAGTGAATTTTCTAAAGGACCATTCTATCTAGTTTAATCATTTACTGAACTGTCTTTTAAAATAATATGGGGAAGTATTACAGATATCAAGATGTTTGAATTACAACGTTCAGTTCAGTTTAGTTGCTCAGTTGTATCTGACTCTTTGCAACCCCATGAGCTGCGGCACGCCAGGCCTCCCTGTCCATCACCAACTTCTGGAACCTACCAGAACTCATGTCCATTGAGTCGGTGATGCCATCCAGCCATCTCATCCTCTGTCGTCCCCTTCTCCTGCCCCCAACCCCTCCCAGCATCAGGGTCTTTTCAAGTCAGCTCTTCACATCAGGTGGTCAAAGTATTGGAGTTTCAGCTTCAACATCAGTCCTTCCAATGAACACCCAGGACTGATCTCCTTTAGGATGGACTGGTTGGATCTCCTTGCAGTCCAAGGGACTCTCAATAGTCTCCAACACCACAGTTCAAAAGCATCAATTCTTCTGTGCTCAGCTTTCTTTATAGTCCAACTCTCACATCCATGCATGACTACTGGAAAAACCATAGCCTTGACTAGATGGACCTTTGTTGGCAAAGTAATGTCTCTGCTTTTGAATATGCTGTCTATGTTCGTCATAACTTCCCTTTCAAGGAGTAAGAGTCTTTAAATTTCATGGCTGCAATCGCCATCTGCAGTGATTTTGGAGCCCCAAATAATAAAGTCTGCCACTGTTTCCACTGTTTTCCCATTTATTTGCCATGAAGTGATGGGGCCAGATGCTACAATCTTAGTTTTCTGAATGTTGAGCTTTAAGCCAAATTTTTCACTCTCCCTTTCATCAAGAGGCTCTTTAGTTCCTCTTCACTTTTGCCATAAGGGTGGTGTCATCTGCACATCTGAGGTTATTGATATTTCTCCCAGCAATCTTGATTCCAGCTTGTACTTCTTCTAGCCCAGAGTTTCTCATGATGTACTCTGCATATATGTTAAATAAGCAGGGTGACAATATACAGCCTTGATGTACTCCTTTTCCTATTTGGAACCAGTCTGTTGTTCCATGTCCAGTTTTAACTGTTGCTTCCTGACCTGCAGACAGATTTCTCAAGAGGCAGGTCAGGTGGTTTGGTATTCCCATCTCTTTCAAAATTTTCCAGTTAATTGTGATCCACACAATCAAAGGCTTTGGCATAGGCAATAAAGCAGAAAAAGATATTTTTCTGGAACTCTCTTGCTTTTTTCACTGATCCAGTAGCTGTTGGCAATTTGATCTCTGGTTCCTCTGCCTTTTCCAAAACCAGCTCGAACATCTGGAAGTTCACAGTTTACGTATTGCTGAAGCCTGGCTTGGAGAATTTTGAGCATTACTTTACTAGCATGTGAGATGAGTGCAATTGTGTGGTAGTTTGAGCATTCTTTGGCATTGCCTTTCTTTGGGATTGGAATGAAGACTGACCTTTTCCAGTCCTGTGGCCACTGCTGAGTTTTCAAATTTGCTGGCATTATTGAGTGCGGCACTTTCACAGCATCATCTTTCAGGATTTGAAATAGCTCAACTGGAATTCCATCACCTCCACTAACTTTGTTCGTAGTGATGCTTCCTGAGGCCCACTTGACCTCACATTCCAGGATGTCTGGCTCTAGGTGAGTGATCACACCATTGTGATTAACTGGGTTGTGAAGATCCTTTTAATATAGTTCTTCTGTGTATTTTTGCCACCTCTTCTTATATCTTCTGCTTCTGTCAGGTCCATACAATTTCTGTCCTTTATTGAGCTCATCCTTGTATGAAATGTTCCCTTGGGATCTCTGATTTTCTTGAAGAGATCTCTAGTCTTTCCCATTCTCTTGTTTTCCTCTATTTCTTTGCATTGATCACTGAGAAAGGCTTTCTTATCTCTCTTTGCTATCTTTGGAACTCTGCATTCAAATGGGTATATCTTTCCTTTTCTCCTTTGCTTTTCACTTCTCTTCTTTTCACAGCTATTTGCAAGGCCTCCTCAGACAGTCATTTTGCTTTTTTGCATTTCTTTTTCCTGGGGATGCTCTTGATCCCTATCTCCTGTACAATGTCACAAACCTCAGTCCATAGTTCATCAGGCACTCTATCAGATCTAGTCCCTTAAATCTATTTCTCACTTCCACTGTATAATCATAAGGGATTTGGTTTAGGTCATACCTGAATGGTTTTTGGTTTTCCCCATTTTCTTCAATTTAAGTCTGAATTTGGCAATAAGGAGTTCATGATCTGAGCTACAGTAAGCTCCCTGTCTTGTTTTTGCTGACTGTATAAAGCTTCTCCATCTTTGGCTGCAAAGAATATAATCATCTGTTTTCAGTGTTGGCCATCTGGTGATGTCCATGTGTAGAGTCTTCTCTTGTGTTGTTGGAAGAGGGTGTTTGCTATGACCAGTGCATTCTCTTGGCAAAACTCTATTAGCCTTTGCCCTGTTTCATTCTGTACTCCAAGGCCAAATTTGCCTGTTACTCCAGGTGTTTCCTGACTTCCTACTTTTACATTCCAGTCCCCTATAATGAAAAGGACATCTTTGTGGGTGTTAGTTTTAAAAGGTCTTGTAGGTCTTCATAGAACCGTTCAACTTCAGCTTCTTCAGCATTACTGGTTGGGGCATAGACTTGGATTACCGTGATATTGAATGGTTTGCCTTGGAAACGAACAGAGATCATTCTGTTGTTTTTGAGATTGTATCCAAGTACTGCAGTTTGGACTTTTTTGTTGACTGTGATGGCTACTCCATTTCTTCTAAGGTATTCCTGCCCACCGCTGCAGATAAAATGGTCGTCTGAGGTAAATTCACCCATTCCAGTCCATTTTAGTTCTCTGATTCCTAGAATGTTGATGTTCACTCTTTTCGTCTTCTGTTTGACCACTTTCAGTTTGCCTTGATTCATGGACCTAACATTCCAGGCTCCTACACAATATTGCTCTTTACAGCATTGGACCTTGCTTCTATCACCAGTCACATCCACAACTGTCGATGACTTGCATTTATTTTATTGCACATGAATTACAATGTGCATTGCATTTATTTTAGCCTGTTTGCCCAATTCTTACTATGTGAATTTTAACATATTGCATTTGTAATATCCTAAGAGTATGTTCACTTAAGTTCTATTTGAGAAGCACAATACTGCTTAAGAGCTGAGTGTATGTGTGTGTTAATTGCTCAGTCGTGTCTGACTCTTTGGACTCCATGGACGGTAGTCTGTCTGTCCATGGAATTCTCCAGGCAAGAACACTGGAGTTGGTTGCCATTTCCGTCTTCAGGTTATCTTCCTGACTCAGGAATAGAACCTGAGTCTCCTGCATTGCAGGCAGATTCTTTACTGTTTGAGTACCAGGGAAGCCCTTAAGAGCAGAATAAAAATTATTGATAGAATTAATATTGATTAGTTTTTAAAATTAATTTATTTTTTATTGGAGGATAATAGCTTTACAGAATTTTTCTGTTTCTGTCAAACCTCAACCTGAATCAGCCATAGATATACATATATCCCCTCCCTTTTGGAACTCTCTCCCATCTCCCTCCCCATCCCACCCCTCTAGGTTGTTACAGAGCCCCTGTTTGAGTTTCCTAGTCATATAGCAAATTCTCAGTTGACTATCTCTTTTACATATGGTAATGTAAGTTTTCATGTTGCTCTTTCCATACATCTCACCCTCTCTTCATCTCTACCCATGTCCTGTAGCTTTTTCTCTTTTTTAAGTAACTGTTTCCAAATTAAAAAAAAACATAGAATTGAAATAATGCACAAACACGTAAAATGAACTATTTTTCACTTTGTACCCATATAAGCTTTGGTAAGGTTTTACTCCAATTAAAATAAATAAGCAATTATTCATGGTATTGATGATTAAACTAATAAGTTTTCCATGGAGAAAAGGAGGGTTAACTTAAAGAGTTTAACATTCAGCTAGAAAAAGAAAATACAAATGTACTTAAATCTGAAATTCAAAACAAATTTGAAGAAGGAATAGGTATCAGAAGGTACTATATGACTCACTAAGAAATAAAAGGTACATAGATTAAGAAAGTTGGCAAGTGTTAAATGGTATAAAAGTGGGATACCAGAAACCTAAAGCATGAATGAAAATTAAGTGTCGGAAACCATTTAAAAACATTAGAGGATTTCCAGGAAAAAATGTTGAGTTTAGATCAACTTTCTAATCTTCTATCACTCCATTAAAAGACTTCTGGGGAAGCCCAAGGGAATATAAGATAAAAAGGAATCATCCACATGACTAAAAGCTTAAAAATGTTTTCTTGGATATTAGATGCTATGAGATGAGATTCAAAGAAGGCAAAAAAAAAAAAAAAAAAACTATGCTCAAGTCATCTTTTCTGTGTGAGAATGAATAAAACAGAAATTCTGAAAACAAGGAAAAGATATCAAAGATCTGACAAAATTATTATGATGTGGATTAAAAGACAGCACACTGAAAATAAACAGTTTAAAAGAAATGGTGATATAAAGTCAAAAATTAGGAAAACAACAGAGAAACTATTCATAAACAATAAAGTCAGAGTCATCTATGCAGACAATGAATTCTCTGACTTAGTGTACAGGTTTGATAACTCCAGTACTAAGAAGTAAAAGTCAGAGATGAACACTGTGAAAGAGACAACTTGATAAGGAAGTCAGAAAATAGAAATCTAATATATGGTGATTAGAATTCCTAAAGAGGAAAAATAAATAAATAGTAGTCAGGAAATTACCTCAGTTTTCATTACATGAAACATTCTTGAGCAGAGGAAAGATCTGTTTCTAAATAAAAAGAATCATCATTTACCTTGAAACATTAACTTTTTTTTTAAACCCAACTTTTACATCTGGATATTCTCAGTTTACTGAGAGTTCTAGATTGAAGGATTTAGAGAATGTGAATCTTACCACATGTGAAATGAGCACAATTGTATGGTAGTTTGAACACTCTTTGGCATTACTCTTCTTGGAGACTGGAATGAAAACTGATATTTCCAGTCCCATGGCCACTGCTGAGCTTCCTAAATTTGCTGGCCTATTGAGTGCAGCACTTTCATAGCATTGTCTTTTAGGATTTGAAATAGCTCAGCTGGAATTCCATCACTTCCACTAGTTTTCTTCATAGTAATGCTTCCTAAGGCCCATTTGACTTCACACTCCAGGATGTCTGGTTTTAGGTGAGTGACCACACCACTGGGTGTTATCCAGGTCATTAAGACGTTTTTTGTATAGTTCTTCTGAGTATTCTTGCCACCTCTCTTAATCTCTTTTGCTTCTGTTAGATCCTAATGTTTCTGTGCTGAGACCGTTCTCTCTCTCTCTCTCTCTCTCTTTTTCCCTTTTTCTGTTCTGTGGCTGAGATTTCCACCATTCTGTCTTCCAGATCAAGAGAAGGCAATGGCACCCCATTCCAGTACTCTTGCCTGGAAAATCCCATGGACGGAGGAGCCTGGTAGGCTGCGGTCCATGGGGTCGCCAAGAGTCAGACAAGACTGAGCGTCTTCACTTTCACTTTTCAATTTCACTTTCATGCATTGGAGAAGGAAATGGCAATCCACTCCAGTGTTCTTGCCTGGAGAATCCCAGGGATGGGGGCGCCTGGTGGGCTTCCATCTATGGGGTTACACAGAGTTGGACACGACTGAAGTGACTTAGCAGCAGCAGCAGTCTTCCAGTCTTATCCATTCTTCTGCTTTAGTTATTCTGCTATTGCTTTCTTCTAGTTTTTTTTTTTTATGTATTTTTGTTTGTTTGTTTTCATTTCAGTTATAGTTCTATTCATCTCTTGTTTGTTTGTTCTTTGGCTCTTCTAGGTCTTTTTAAAACTTTTCTTGTATGTTCTTGATCTGTGTCTCCAATCTGTTTCTGAGATCTTGCATCCTCTTTACTATCATTGTTCTGAATTCTATTCCAGATAGATTTACTGTCTCATTTTGTCGGACTTAACTGTGTTTGTGGCCTTCTTTTCACAGCCTACAGGATTTCAGTTCCTCTTGCTTCTTGAGTCTACCCATGATGGTGATGATGTTGATCCAGAGAGTTGTGCTGTTATCCCCTTGAAGGCATTTAGATTTGTTTTGTAGTGATCAGAACTTATCCTAATATTGAGCAGGGCTTCCCCTTTATGCTGTGGTTGTCATTGCTCTGCTGGAGGCAGGGTCTGCTCCCTAGTTGTTGGAATAGAGTCCTCCATATCTGTTTCTTTTTTTTTTTTTTCTAATTTTATTTTATTTTTAAACTTTACATAATTGTATTAGTTCTGCCAAATATCAAAATGAATCCGCCACAGGTATACATGTGTTCCCCATCCTGAACCCTCCTCCCTCCTCCCTCCCCATACCATCCCTCTGGGTCGTCCCAGTGCACTAGCCCCAAGCATCCAGTATCGTGCATCGAACCTGGACTGGCAACTCGTTTCTTACATGATATTTTACATGTTTCAATGTCATTCTCCCAAATCTTCCCACCCTCTCCCTCTCCCTCTCCCACAGAGTCCATAAGACTGTTCTATACATCAGTGTCTCTTTTGCTGTCTCGTACACCAGGTTATCTGTTTCTTAACTGTGATTCTGATCTGTGGTGCAAGGTAGGCAGGATTGGAGCACTGCCACTGGGAGAGAAGCTGCTGAGTTTTCCTCCTTTGGTGGTGTTCACTTGTGAATGTGCTCTGTTGTGTCCTCTTTCGCCTGTTTTGTGCATTCGCAAAGTGTACTGTTGGCATTGCTCTCTGTCTCACCTTAAGTGTTGGTATGCCAGCAATTGGCCCTGGGGCCTCTTGGGTATTGTTTTCACCTTGCCACAGGCACAGGTCCACTATAGTCAGGTCCTACTAGTGCAGGAGTTGTCCGTCTGGACCCCCTGTGGGAGCTATGGAAGCAGCCTGAACTCTGGTCTGGCTCGGTCTCCATGTATAAGCGCCCACAGCTGCTAAAGCTAGACCCATCCCAGGTGCCAGAGCACTTGCTCTCCTTTCAGGAGATTCACAGGAGCTGAATTTAGGAAGCCATCAGCAAAGGTGTAACTCTGCAGTTTGTGCAGCTGTGAGGAGAAACTTTAGCTCTTCTTCCTTAGTCACAAAACCCCTGGGGCTCAACAGAGGTTCATTCCCTTTTCTGGGTGAATTTCCTAGCAAGGGTGGGAGGGAGCTATCTGCACCCTCCTGGGACTGTGGGTCAGGGCCAGGCACCCACTGGTGTATTTCCTAATAGGGAAAGCTATCCATGTGCCCCAGAGTAACAGGGCAGGTTTATGCATCTGACAAAGGACCTCCTAGTCATGGAAGCTCTCTGTGCCCTCCTTGGACACAGCATGCCCATCAGCATGGGCAGAGCCTGTGGCCTGCTGGCAGAATTCCCAGTGGAAGAAGCTATCTGTGCTCTTCTGGTTCAGCAGGTGCAGGTTCTGGGGCCCTTGGTGGAATTGCTAGTATCTGGATTTCTCCATGCCCTTCTGGGTCAGCGAGTGTGGGTCCTGTGTTCTGCTGGCAGAATTTATAGTTTCAGAAGGTGTCCTAGTCTTTCCAGATTAGCAGGAGTGGGGCCTGGTATCTGCCTACAGGCCCAGAAGAGGCAGGTTCTTGAGCCCTTGAGGCAGAGGCAACCCATGCTCTACCCTAGAACTCCCTTAGACTGTGCTCTGTTGTATGGTAGCTCTCACAAGGAAAGAAGTTTTTGTGGTGGTCCTGCCTCTTTCCTTATGCACCTCCCAATAATGGTGCAATTCCTCTCTTGCAGGCCCAGGCTTTCTCCCAATACACCCTTATTTGCCACAGACTGAACTCTTCAGGCTGTTTTGTGCATAACTCTGATCCTTTCCCTGGGACTGAGTTTCAGAATCTGAGCGTCACCATCCAATACCCACCCTCACCAACAGTGGAGTATGTCAGACTGGAGAGAAAACAGAGTGGATGTGCCAACTCTCTGTGCAGGTCACTCTCCATTTTGCCTTCTACAAACCAGTTACTGCTCTCCCCCTTTGTAGGCTCCCACATTCCTATCTCTATCCAGTCTAATTTCTGTGATGGTGAGGAGCCTTCTCACATGCAGGTAGCTTTCCACCGTCACAGCTCCCTCCCCAGTGCACAGGCTTTGTCCTGATTTCTTCTTTTTTCCTTTGGTCTTACCCAATTACATGGCAGTTTTCTTATATTTTCAGACATCTGAGGTCTTCTGTTTCTGAGTAAATCATTCCACTTGTAGAAAAATTTTTAATGTTTCTGTGGAGGGAGGTGAATTCTGCTTCTTATTCCTCTACTATGTTGATCCTGACCTGCCTATGTAATTTCACTTTAATGAAACTCTAGAAATGCAAAATTGTAGAAATAATGAAGAGAGTGTCTGATCTCACAGAGAAGCTTGGAGTGTGAGAGAGGTGGCTGTAGCTTTAAAAGTGAAATGAGAATCTTTGTGGTGAAGGAAATGTTCTGTATTTTGACTCTATAGATATCAATAGTCTGGAAGAATTATTGCATTATAGTTTTGTAGGATGTTTACTTTGGGGTAAACTGTGTAAAGGGCACGTGGTATTTGTCTGCATTGTTTCTTAAAACTGCATGTGAATCTAAAGTTATCTCAAAATAAAAAGCTTATTTAAAAAAAGGAAAATCCTTGTTAGTCACCTTTGAAGAACAGCAGGGAAAGATTTATTTTCTTTAAAAGAAATAATAGGAAAAAAAAGCTCATCTTTATCTTGCCTTTCTTATATGAACTATAACACTAATAGTAGATGAGTGAAAATTCTCTTCATAGAAGCATTCCTATTCACAAAAAAGAATTATACTATCATCATTTTCAACCCTCAAAACATCAGTGACTGAATATCGGTGGTTGTTAACAGCATCAAGCAAACACACACAATATGCTTCCTGAGGAAAGAAAACATCATCTGTATCCTTGACAAAGTGACTAAAACTAGTCTATCAAGTCTCTGGATTCAGCTGCCTATTTTCAAGAAAGACAAAGGCAAAGGAATGTTGAACTGCAGGGTGCTTGTGAAATCAGCAAGACATCCATACTGTAGGAGACCTAAGTGCACTGTAATCTTCTAAACATAACTGGGAAGAGAAAAATAAAAGATGGAGAAAGAATCTGCTGATTGAATGTAAAATGCATATCACATTTTAAAAATTTGAACAAGGTTAAACTATAGTGTCTCGGGAAGTACACATTGATGTTAAAACTAAAAAAGTAAAAACAAACCAAAACTCACACACAAAAAAGCAGTTGCTATGAATGTCAGATGGAGAAGGCAGTGGCACCCCACTCCAGCACTCTTGCCTGGAAAATCCCATGGACGGAGGAGCCTGGTGGGCTGCAGTCCATGGGGTCGCTAGGAGTTGGACATGACTGAGCGACTTCACTTTCACTTTTCACTTTCATGCACTGGAGAAGGAAATGGCAGCCCACTCCAGTGTTCTTGCCTGGAGAATCCCAGGGACAGGGGAGCCTGGTGGGCTGCCATCTATGGGGTCACACAGAGTCGGACACGACTGAAGCGACTTAGCAGCAGCAGCAGCATGAGTGTCAGAAAAGCACTTAATTTGATTGAATTGGTGCACTTGGACAAGACCTGCAGGAGGCTGGCAAAATTCTGTTTCTTGACTTGGGTTTTCGTTACAAGGATGTTCATTTTATAATATATAATTAAGTTCTGCACTTCCCAGGTGAAGCAGTAGTAAAGAATCAGCCTGCCCATGTAGGAGACATGGGTTTGACCCCCGGGTTGGGAAGACTCCCTGGAGCAGGAAATGGCAACCCAATCTAGTTTTCTTGCCTAGAAAATTCCATGGACAGAGGAGCCTGGTGGGCTACAGTCCATGGGGTCACAAACAGACACAACTGAGTATACACACAACCCAGTGCAAGTTCTGCACATATTTTTCTTTTAACTCAATATTTAAGGAAGTATTTTATAGTGAACACTTCTCCACATTTTAAAAATGCTTTGAAATCTTTGTTTTAAACTAATATAATATACCTTTATAGGGTATACAATACTTATATAACAATTTGCCATAATAGAACAATTGTAGCATTTCTAGTTTTTAATATCACTCATAAAGGTACAGTAAGAATAATTTCTGTTTAAAAGATGGATTTTAAATATTGATTATGTTATAGTTTCAGCCTCAGGCAGGCTGCTGCTTTGTTAAATGCCCTCAAAATATGGAAAAGATAAAACTTTGATGACCTGAACATATTATGGTATATCTCTTTATGTAAAGTTTAAGTAATTCATCTAATGATCTATAGGGATTTTTTGGTATTAAGCCAGTTAATAAGATGTTGTTACATTCTGAGAGACAAATAAGCCATCTTTATCATATAAAATTAAAATTATAAAATTTATCATATAAAATTATTTTATCATATAAAATTATTACTATTAGAAGTGAGCTGGACAAATAGTAAAACAGATCTCTGTATTATTTGTTTCAACTGCATGTGACTCTATGATTATCTCAACATACAAAGTTTAATTTTTTAGAAAAAATCAAGTTGTTGTTTTTCAGAAACAGCCTATGATTTTCAATACCTAATATTCATTAGCATCCTGAAATGCTATAAAAATGAACAAAAGTGCACTTCGATGGTACAAAACTAACATATATATTTAGTACAGGGGTAATATTTTTTATGACATCCGTGCTTGTTATAGTTTAAAAAATTACAATCAACTCGGGTATTTTTCAACAAGTTTATGTTAATTTGTATTACATCTGTAACATGGAATGCAGACAGAAATAAAAGAGAATAGACTATCGATAAACACAATAACCTAGATGTCCAGAGAATTATGCAAAATGAAAAAAAGTTCCAAAAGATTATTTATTATAAAAATCCTTTTAAATAAAATTACAGAAATAGTGAAAAGACTAACTGATCTCACTGATAGGCTAGACGTATGAGAGGTGACTGTAGATATAAAGTGAAATAAGGAAACTTGTGCTGAAGGAAATGTTCTGTATCTTGACTCTATGGATATCAAATGAGAGGATAAGTCATCCTATCTCCAATATTAATCTTTGCATAGACTAGACTATTATATTCCCTATCTCCTCAAATATGGTTAAGTATAGACTATGCTCAGATCTGCATGGAGAAGAGTTCTTTGCAGGTTTATGGTGGAAGAATTCTTCAACTTTTCTGTGTTTTAGAAATATTTTTTCCATGAATTAAACTGACATGCAGTACAGAAGAAGATGGTGATTTAATTTGTCAATATTATTTACAGCTGCATGGCCAATGTTGTATACAATATTAATATATTGAGAGTAAAAAAACTAATTATGCATTTATTGCTTACATAATTATGAGTTAATTATACCACTAATGGAAAATGTCTTTCATTGCTGTTAGACTTCAATAAAGATATTCTTTATAATCTTTACTTGGCATTTAGTGTGCATTAAATGTCTTCATAAATATAAATTCAATGCTTTCTTGAGAGAGCCCATTTAAAATAATAAACTCATGTGACAATGATCTTGTTTAGAAAACATGAATTTTAAATACTAAATAGATTACAAACTATGCTGATTCCTTGGAATCACACTATTCTTTCATCATAGTCAAAATTTAAAGCCCTTCTTCACAAGACAGTATTTCTGTTGCAACTTTTCAGTTACATTTCAACTTGAAAATACCAGGTAACTAGATTGTGATTGTCTCAAAAGTTATTTTTTCCTTTTCATCTCTGTGCTGTTTTATCAGAAGTTTTAACATATTCTTTAATATAAAGTGTGTTGTAGGTGGATGACTTTTACATAGTACAATTAGTAGAAACATATTTTATGGTTTAATAGACAATTAAAATTGAGACAGAAAGAAAACTTGTATGCTATAAATTTCTAGTAAACCAATATGATAAAATTGGTAGTAAAAAAAGATTTCCAAACATACCATTATTGAAATATAATTACTCTAAACAGATATTATTTATAAATAAGATAAATTTAAAAATAAACAGATAAACCTTAATAGGATTTTGATGTAGCTCTCTAATGCCTTATAAGGAATAACACTTGTATATATCACTATAAACCATATAATAATAGTTAAATTTCTCCATTACAGGAGAAATTTAGAAAATTTCCCCTTAGAAAAGAAAGGGAAGAAAATGGGATCATGCAGATCTTAATGAGTCAGGCTTGTTTTCATTTGTTCAAGTGTTCATTTATTCATTCAACAAATACATTGAAGTTCTGGTTTGTGCAGAAATTTGCTGTAGTATACGGTAACAAGAACAAAACTGAGTCCCTATTGTCATGGAGCTTACAATATCTTGGAAAGAGAAAGAAATAGAAATTTAATAGACCAGTGGTGAGTGCCATGAAGGAGCCTACAGAAAATTAACAGAGAAATGGGACAGGGTTGGGGGAGTGGTGAAATATGAAATAATTAGGCCAAACTCTGATATGGTGAAAATTACACAGGGATTTGAAATGAATGAGTTAACTACATGGCTTGAGAGAAAAGCTTCAGAAAGAGGAAATGGTAATTAAGGGCATGCAGCATTGAGGGACAGCAAGAAGGCCAAGTTCAGCTGGAATAATGGTGAACGAGGTAGGGAAGACAGATCATGTAGGATAGGATAGAACATGCTATGAAAGTTGGACTTTACTCGTTAAGATGGGAAACTGAGACATTTTAAATGAGAAGATACAATATCCATCTGACATGCTACAAAACTAAAACTCTAGCTTCTCCAAGCTCTGGCTTTTCAAAGCTATTCTCTGATTTCTATAAGGAAAAATATTGCAGAGCTGGGGAGAAAGTATAAGGGTGTAAACAGAGAGTCTGGTTAGGAGCTAAATGCTATATTGCAGGCCCACAATAAAGGGCTTCCCTGTGACTCAGATGGTAGAGAGTCTGCCTGCAATGCAGGAGAACTGAGTTCAGTCCCTGCATTGGGAAGATCCCTTGGAGAAGGAAATGGTAACCCACTCCAGTATTCTTGCCTGGAAAATCCCATGGATGAAGGAGCCTGGCAGGCTATACAGTCCAGAGTCACAAAAAGTTGGACAAGACTGAGTGACTTCACTTTCTTCTTTTCTTCTTTCAAGGTAATGGCAGGGGACACCAGGGCAGTTGCTGTAGAGAAGGTAAAGGAGATCAGGTTCCTGGCATCTTCATAAAAGTATTTTGATTTGCTGGGGTATGAGATGTAGGTATATAAAAAAGAAGAGTTGATAGTCAAACTAATATGTTGTGCTTGAGTAACTGGAAGATTTCCTTTAAGCTAGGCTTCCAGAGTACATGACCGAAAACTTCCAGATGTAGAAGCTGGATTTAGAAGAGGCAGAGGAACCAGAAATCAAATTGCCAACATCTGTTGGAACAGGAATTTCAGGAAACATCTACTTCTGTTTCACTGACTACACTAAGGCCTTTGACTTTGTGGATCAGAGCAAACTGTGGAAAATTCTTAAAGAAATGGAAATAGCAGACCACCTTATCTGCCTCCTGAGAAACCTGTATGCCGATTAAGAAGCAACAGCTAGAACCGAACATGGAACAACGAACTGGTTTAAAACTGGGAAAGGAGTATTGCAATGGTATATATTGTCACTCTGCTCATTTAACTTCTATGCAGAGTACATCATGTGAAATGCCAGGCTAGATGAATCACAAGCTAGAATTCAGATTGCAGGAAGAAATATCAACAATCTCAGATATGCAAACGATACCTTTCTAATGACAAAAAGTGAAGAGGAACTAAAGAGCCTCTAGATGAGAGTAAAAGTGGAGAGTGGAAAAACTGATTTGAAATTCAACATTCAAAAAACTAAAATCAAGGCATCTGGTCCCATCATTTCATGGCAAATAGAAGGGAAAAAGTGGAAGCCATGACAGATTTTATATTCTTGGGCTCCAAAATCACTGCAGATGATGATTGCAGCCAAGAAATTAAAGCTTGCTCCATGGAAGGAAAGCTATGACAAATCTACAGTATATTAAAAAGCAGAAATATCACTTGGCTGACAAAGTTCTATAAATTCAAACCTATGGTTTTTCCAGTAGTCATGTATGGACGTGAGAGTTGGACCATAAAGAAGGCCAAGTGTCAAATTTATGCTTTCAAACTGTGGTGCTGGAGAAGACTCCTCAGAGCCCCTTGCACAGCAAGGAAATAAAACCTATCAGTCCTCAAGGAAATCAATCCTGAATATATGTTGGGAAGACTGATGCTGAAGCTCCAATAATTTGGGCACCTGATGTGAAGAGCCAACTCATTGGAAAGACCCTAATGCTGGAAAAGATTGAAGGAAAAGGAGAAGGTAGCAGCAGAGGATAAGATGATTAGATGAAATAACTGACTAAATGAACATGAATTTGAACAAACTCCAGGATATAGTGGAGGAGAGAGGAGCCTGGCGAGCTGCAGTTTGTGGGGTCACAAAAGTCAGACATGACTTAGTGACTGAACAACAATAACAAGATGGTCACCTCATCTATGACAAAGAAGGAAAGAATACATAATGAAGAAAAGATAGTCTCTTTAATAAGTGGTGCTGGGAATACTGGACAGCTGCGTGCAAAAGTATGAAATCAGAACACTCCATAACACCATACACAAAAATAAACACAAAATGGATTAAAGACCTGAATATACTACCAGACATTATAAAACACTTAGAGGAAAACCTTGGTAGAACAGTTTGACATAAATCACAGTAGGTTTATTTGACTGACCTTAGAGGATAATGAAAATAAAAACAGAAATAAAGAAATGGGATCTAATCAAACTTAAAAGTTTTTCCCCACAGTAAAGGAAACAGATGAAAAGACAACCCTCAGAATGGGAGAAAATGTTTGCAACTTCACTTTCACTTTTTACTTCTTTCTTTCTAATAAGCAACTAATGTTTAGCAGAAGGGAATCTACTCATCGACCTGTGGTGACCTAAATGGGAAGGAAATCTAGACAAGAGTATCAGATCAGATCAGTCGCTCAGTCATGTCTGACTCCTTGCCACCCCATGAATTGCAGCACGCCAGACCTCCCTGTCCATCACCAACTCCTGGAATTTACTCAGACTCACGTCCATTGAGTCAGTGATGCCATCCAGCCATCTCATCCTCTGTCGTTCCCTTCTCCTTTTGCCCCCAATCCCTCCCAGCATCAGAGTCTTTTCCAATGAGTCATCTCTTCACATGAGGTGGCCAAAGTACTGGAGATTCAGCTTTAGCATCATTCCTTCCAAAGAAATCCCAGGGCTGATCTTCTTCAGAATGGACTGGTTGGATCTCCTTGCAGTCCAAGGGACTCTCAAGAGTCTTCTCCAACACCACACTTCAAAAGCATCAATTCTTCAGTGTTCAGCCTTCTTCACAGTCCAACTCTCACATCCATACATGACCACAGGAAAAACCATAGCCTTGACTAGACAGACCTTTGTTGGCAAAGTAATGTCTCTGCTTTTGAATATGCTATCTAGGTTGGTCGTAACTTTCCTTCCAAGGAGTAAGCGTCTTTTAATTTCATGGCTGCAGTCACCATCTGCAGTGATTTTGGAGCCCAGAAAAATAAAGTCTGACACTGTTTCCACTGTTTCCCCTGTTTCCCCATCTATTTCCCATGAAGTGATGGGACCAGATGCCATGATCTTCATTCTCTGAATGTTGTGCTTTAAGCCAACTTTTTCACTCTCCACTTTCACTTTCCTCAAGAGGCTTTTTAGTTCCTCTTCACTTTCTGCCTTAAAGGTGGTGTCATCCGCATATCTGAGGTTATTGATATTTCTCCCGGCAATCTTGATTCCAGCTTGTGTTTCTTCCAGAAAGAAGAAACAAGAGTATACATATGTATAACTGATTCACTCTTTTATACAGCAGAAACTAACACAACATTGTTGAGCATCTAAAACCAATAAAAAATAAAAAGAAATAGAATTGACTTAAGCCTCCGTCTCCGTCACAAAATGAAATTGTGTAATAGGTATTTTTTGGAATTGATTTTTTCATTCAGCATATTTCTCTGAACACCTAGGTTGTTGTCTTTATCAGCAGTCCATTCCCTTTTATTTTTGAGTGTATTCCACGTTATGGATGTAATACAGTTTAACAATTCACCTGTTGAAGAACATCTGAGTTGATTTCAGTTTTTAAATATTACAAGCACAGCTGTTATAAAACATTTCCCCACCCACTAATATGTATGCTACTTTTGTACCGTCATAGTGCATGTTTTATTAATTTTTTATAGCATTTCAGGATGTTAATGAATATTTGTTCGTGCATGCATGCTCGGTCACTCAGTCGTATCCAACTCTCTGCAACCCCATGGATTGTAGTCTGCCTGGCTCCTCTGTCCATGGAATTTTCCAGACAAGAATACTGGAGTGGGTTGCCATTTCCTTCTCCAGAGGATCTTCCTGACCCAGGGATCAAACCTGCTTCTCCTACATTGCAGGTGGCTTCTTAACCACTGTGCCACCTGGAAAGCCCTCAATAATTTTAGGTATTGAAAATCATAGACTGTTTTTCAAAAAGAGAAATCTCTCTCTAGGTATATTTAAATTAAACATATTAAGAGCAATCTCTCTATATATTTTAAATTAAACTTATGTTGAGATTACTGAAGATTCACATGCAGTCAAACAAATAATACAGAGATTTATTTACTATTTTCTCAGCTCCTCCCAGTGATATATATGATAAGAATACAAAAATAAATGTGCATAGGCTTTAGATGAGCCACCATCTTCATTTTTCTGGATAAATCCCTTGGAATATAATTGATAGGTTGCATGGGAGCTGCATGTACAGATATCTTTAAGAAACCACCATAGTGTTTTCCAGGACCATAATACCATTGTACATTCCCATTAGTAATGTGTGAGTGATCTGTCATATCCTCACTAGCATTTGAGGTTGTCACAAGTTTTAATTTTAGCCATTTTCATAGATATGAAGTGACACTTCCCTAGAGTTTTTATCTGCATTTTCCTAGTGGCTAATGATGTTAAAACATCTTTATGCACTTATTTGTAATCTATAATGTCTACTGTGATGCAATGCCTCTTTATGCTTTGCTGGTGATATAATTGGGTTATTTGCATTTTTTGCTGTTAAATTTTCAGATACCTTATATATTCTAGATTTTGGTTTTTTATCAGGAATGGTTTGCTAATATTTTCTTCTATTCTGGAACTTGGGCTTTCATATCCTTAACAAACTCTTTCAAAAGTCAAAATGTTTAACTTTAATAGTCTAATTATTTTTTTCTTCTTTGGATCATGGTTTTATGTATCAATCCTACGAACTTTTGTCGAGTTCTTTTTAAAGAACCAACTTTTTGTTGCATTGAGTTTCTCCATGGCTTTTTTGACTTCAATTTTATTCATTGCTTCTTTTATCTTTTTTGTTATAAAAGGGCATGGTTTATTGCACAGAAATTATTATTCAATAAATAAAATGTAAAATGAGTTACTCTTAACTTCTACCCCTTGATTTATAGACCTACATATTCTGGTTATAAAGGAAAGAGCAACCTTGATTTTTCAGTTGAAAATATATATTGTTCTTGCAAGATATGACATTTCTCTGTTGTGTCTATATACCACAACTAAATTAGGGCGTTGCATTGTTCATCAGGAAAGTTCAGTTCATAAGCATAAGTCCAAATCTAGTCTTAAGTATAAAATTCATTCCATTAAAAAAATATTTGTTATACCTGATGTACTTGCATTTATTAATTAAATTAACTAATAATAATCACCCAAAGTCCATGGTTTACATTAGAGTTTATTCTTAATGTTGTACTAAGAGCTTATGTAGTGCATAAACTTTGTGCTGTACATAAGTATATAATGATATAAGTCCATCATTATAGTATTAATCAGTATTTTCACAGTCCTAAAATTTCCATGTGTTTGGACTAATCATGACTCCTCCTTCCCCTCCCAAAAACCACTAATCTTGTTTTGTCTTCATAGTTTTGACATTTCTAGAAGTCTGTTAGGTTACAGTTATTTAAGATTCCTCCATTCTTTTCAAGACCAGATACTTTATTCATTTTCTGAATGCACCACAGGTAATTTATCCACCTACTGTAGGATATCTTGATTTCTTCCAAGTTTTGGCAATTATGATTCAAGCTTCTATAAATACCCATGTGCAAGTTTTTGTGTGGGCATATGCTTTCAACTCCTTTAGATAAACACAAAAATTGCTGGATCATATGTTAAGAATATATTTAGTTTTGTAAACAAAGTGACTTCCAAAAGTGACTGTCTCATTTTGCATTCCCAGCAGAAATATATGAGAGTTCCTTTTTCTCCACATCCTTAACAGAATTTGATCTTTACTGGATATGGCTATTTTCATAGATATGTAGTGTATGCATGCTCAGCCATGTCTGACTCTTTGAAGCCTCATGGACTGTAGCCCACCCGGCTTTTCTGTCCTTGGAATTTTCCAGGCAAGAATACTGGAGTGGGTTGCCACTTCCTACTCCAGGGCATCTTCCTGACTCAGAGATCAAACTTGGGTCTCCTGTATTGCAGACAGATTCTTTACCACTGAGCCATCTGGGAAACTCTGCAGATATGTGTGTTCTTAGTCGCTCAGTCATGTCTGACTCCTTGCAACACCATGGACTGTAGCCTGCCAGGCTCCTCTGTCCATGGGGATTCTCTAGGTAGGAATACTGGAGTGGGTTGCCATGCCCTCCTCCAGGGGATCTTCCCAACCCAGAGATTGAACCAGGTCTCCCTCTTAGCAGGTGGATTTTTTACCATCTGAGCCACCAGGAGAGCAGGTATGTAGTGGTGGTATCTAATTGTTGCTTTAATTTGCATTTTCTTGATAACATATGATGTAGAGCATTTTTTCATATGCTTATTTGTTGTCTATATGTCTTCATCAATAAAGTACCTGTTAAAGACTTTGGTTCATTTCTTAATTAGGTTGTTTTTTCTTATTCTTGAGATAAGAATTCTTTGTATATTTTGAAACAGTCCTTTATCAGATGTACCTTTTGAAAACATTTTCTATCTGTGGCTTGTCTTTTCTCTTGCCATTCTCTTTTACAGAGCACATATTTTAATTTGAATAAAGTTCAGATTACTAATTATTTCTTTAATGGATTGTGCCTTTGATGTTGTATCTAAAAAAGTCATCACCTTATCCATGATCATTTAGGTTTTCTCTTATGTTATATTCTAGTAGATAAAGTTTTGCATCTTGCATTTAGGTCTCTGACTTATTTTGCTTTAATTTTTGTGACAGTTTCAAGGTTATGTATCTGGATTTATTTTCTTAAAGCGGATTTCAAGTAGATTTTCCTTTTGTTTCAATGCCATTTGTTAAAATGTTAAAGAGATTATCTTTGCCCAACTAGATTGCCCTTGCTTTTTTTTCCAAATATAGTTGACTATTTTTCTATGTGTCTGTTTCTGGATTCTCTATTCTGTTCCATTGATCTATTTGCCTAATTTTTTGTCCATACCCCCACTGCTTTGATGACTACAGCTACATCAGTCCTCCAAATTTATCTTTTTTCTTTGATATTGTATTGCTATTCTGGGTCTTTTGTTTCTCACTAAAAACTTTAGAAATAGTTTGTCAATATTCAAAAGATTACTTGCTGGAATTTTGATTGAAATTTCATTGCATCTATAGATCAAGTTGGAAAGAACAGACATCTTAACATATTACTCCTGCTTGGAGTTTGCGTATACTTTTGAATGTGAAGATTCACGGCCAGATTTGGGAAGTCTTCAGCTATTATTATTTGGATACCTCTTCAACACTGTCTTTTCTCACTTTTCCTTCTAGAACTCTGATAATACGAACGTTAGAATATTTGTTGGAGTCCTACAGATTCCTGAATCTTTGTTTTTCAGCTTGTTTTATTTATATCATTCAGACTGACTTCTATTTTTTCATTTTCTGTTGCACTGATCATTTCCTCTGCCTTCTATTAACACAGTGGGACACAGAACACATCCACTGAGATTTTTTACTTTGGTTATTTTATTCAACAAAGTTCTAAAATTTTATTTATCTTATTTGTGCAGTTCTAAAATTTCCATTTTGATTTTCTTTGTATCTCCTTTTTTATGAAGCTTTTTTTTCTCCTTTGTGAAATGTGTCCTTAATAGCTTATTGAAGGTTTTTTATTGTGGATGTTTCAAAATCTTTGTCAAATAATCCTAACATCTTTGTCATCTCAGCATTGGCATCTATTTTTTATGTTTTGCATTTTTATATTAGGTTTTATATTTTTGAAGTTGAGTGATGAGTGATTTTTAAATGATACATAGACATTTTTGTATTATATTCTGCTTTAATTGTCTTCTTCTGACCCCATTTCAGCAAAGGAATAGAGGGTTACCATCTCTTTGTACAAGAAAGATGTAGAAGTCTGGGTTATTTTATTGGTCTTCATTGGCCCCTAAGAGGATGTTTTATCATTACTTCTGAGTGGAGGTCGAAGTTCCAGATTCTCACATAGTCTCTACTTAATATCATGGTAGGTGAAAACATCAGATTCCCATGTGATCTCTGCTGATACCAGGGCATTGCCATCCCATGGTAGCGAAAGTCCCATTTCACCATCTATTCTGCCGCTATCTAACCAGCAGAGAAGGAGAGGGAAATCCAATTATTGCTGAATAAGAATATATGTCCTTGTTGCCTACAAGGGCTCCATTTCCACTGTAGTATAGAAGGTCTTGTTACCAGCTGATAGTGAATTCTAGTTCTAGACTTTACTTTTTGAAACCACTCTAAGGGTGTTGACATGTGTTATTAGAGCCTCAGGTGGATAGACATTTAACCTCTCACTCAGTTGTTGCTGAAGTGAACAGAGATGAGGTCCATGTGTATATATGTGTGTATATATATATATATATATATTTTTTTTTTTTCTGTAGTGTTTGGATGCCATAGAGCATGTATCTTGTAAAAGTTTTTTTGTCTTGCTAACCTGTTCCTCTCCTGGTCCTTTGGCTAGATAGAAATGACTTTGCTAGGACTGTTTTTATCTGTGTGTATTGGTATTTCCACATTACCAGCTTCTCCATCTTCAAGTTGGAGTATATGAGACAAAGGAAAAGAAAAAAAAAACTCACCATTTTGTAGCCCGAGTCTAAGATCCCTAAATGATGTGCCTTCTCTTCATTTTTCAAATTCTTCTTATATTTCTTTTGTAAATAATGGCAATGGTCTTTATTTGTAATTGGGGAAAATAATAAGGCAAAATAGGTCTATTCCTTCTTCTCGGAAGTAGTCTCTTCTTTTAAAAAACGTACTTGATTTTATCATATTTGTATGTGATTGTATGGCTTGTAGTTAATTGCAATTTTTAGCCTTAGTGAAGTTCAGAGTTTTCCAATTTTAACCATATGGAGGTTGATAAGTTGTATATTGACCTGTTTTGACATTAAAATATTCTTAGATATGGTACAATATACTTTCTCATTCTTTTAGTCTTAAATCTGTAAGTAACTATATTTCATATTTTTCACAGTTTTATGTCAATTTTACTCTAGTAATTTTGGTTATCTGATGTTTAATATCTAATAGAGTTTTCAAGAAGTTTTCATGGGAACAATATTCTGACTTCTTACTTGTTGATAACAACTTGACTGTACTCCTTATACTTGAATGTCAAGATGGGTTAATATAAAATTCTTGTCTCACAGCTTCTCTTTATTGTCTTAAATATGTACAGCATTTCTCATGAATACATCATTGTGTTTGAGAACTTTGATTATAATCAAGGTTTCAATTAATTTTCTTTTTTAATCTATGTTCACAAGTGATTTTCTTTTGTTAAATCTAGTAATTTCATTATAACTCTCTGTGTTTGTTAGTTAATACTCTCTGGTACATGATTTGCTCTTTTGTTTTATAAGCTATTATTCCTATATGAGATTTACTTTTTTTCACCCTTCAACATTTATCATTTTCATCTTAAATAGTTTAGCTTTTTAAACTAATGTCCAAGGTTAAGAAGCAATAGTTAGAAGAACCAGATATGGAACAACTGACTGATTCTAAATTGGGAAAGGAGTACATCAAGGCTGGTAATTGTCACCTTGCTTATTTAGCTTATATGCGGAGTATATCATGTGAAAGGTTGAGCTGGATGAATCACAAGCTGAAATCAAGATTACTGGGACAAATACCAAGAACCTTAGATATGTAAACAGTACCACTCTAACGGCAGAATGTGAAGAGGAACTAAAGAGCCTCTTGATGAGGTGAAAGAAGAGAGTGAAAATACTGACTTGAAACAACATTCATAAAACTAAGATCATGGCATCAGGTCTTTATCACTTTATGGCAAATGGGGAGAAAGTGGAAGCTGTGAAAGATTTTATTTTCTTTGGCTCCAAAATCACTGCAGATGGTGCCTGCATCCAGGAAATTAAAAGATGCTTGCTCCTTGGAGAAAAAGCTATGACAAACCTATATAATGTATTAAAAAACAGAGACATCAATTTGCCAACAAAGATCCACATAGTCAAAGCTATGGGTTTTTTTAGTAGTCGTGTATGGATGTGCGAGTTGGACCATAAAGAAGACTGAATGCCGAAGAATTGATGCTTTCAAATTGTGGTGCTGGAGCAGACTCTTGAGAGTCCCTTGGACAGCAAGGAGATCAAACCAGTCAATCCTAAGAGAAATCAATCTTGGCTATTCATTGGAAGGACTGTTGCTGAAGCTGAAGCTCCAATACTTTGGCCACTTGATGCAAAGAGCTGACTCACTGGAAAAGACCCTCATGCTGGGAATGATAGAGGGCAGGAGAAAGGGGGGACAGACTATGAGATGGTTGGATGGCATCCCTGACATAATGGATGTGAGTCTGAGCAAACTCCTGGAGATAGTGAAGGACAGGGAGGAAGCCTGGAGTGCTGCAGTCCATGGGGTGGCAGAGTTGGATATAGCTTAGTGACTGAACAACAGTTTTAGCATTTTCTTCATCTTTTCTTGAAATTTTAAGCTCTTGTATTTCCTTTTATCTTGTATCTCTCATAAGGCATTATCTGTTTTGTTTATTTGCTTTTGTACTTCTTCTAGCTTCAACTTTATTTCCAAGAGGAATTTTTGTTTTGAATGCTACTGGTTTTCTGAGCTTATCTAATTTTTAAACTTTTTCTCTAAATTTTATTTTCATCATTCTTTCATATCATATATTTTGATTTTAATGTTTTTGATCTCTTTATACTTATAAACTTATATAATTTTTTGGTTAATCTGTTTTGCGGAGATTTGTAAGGATTTTCAACTTTAACATAAAGAGTGGTGAGGACATTTCTTCTCACTTATCAGTGTTCCTTCATCTTTTATTATTCTATACTATTCAATAGTATGGGAGCTCACTTTCTGAGCTTTCCTAGCTCTCCTTTTTCCTCACTTTTATCTGTAATTCTCTTTTCTTCATTTCTATTTTCATTGCCTTGTTCAATTTTGATTCAATTACAAGAATTTTCTCTCCATTAAAGAACCATGTCTTAGAAGGTGGAAGTCTTGGTTGGTTACTGTTGAGAATTCAGAATTATTTGCTCTTTCAGTGCTTATAACCATAAGCCCAGGCCTCTTGTACTTACTTATCTTTGGGGTGGGTGAAATGTTTCCCAGGTCTTCTGTCTCTACCTACTTGGATTTGAGGGTTCATGGGAACTACCTTCTCATCTACTTTTATAGTAAATTTTATTCATGAGTTTTTAATTTAGCTGTCTCATTTCTCTGTCCATTCTTATGTGGGATTTGTGGTGATTCAAACACCCTGAACTTCTAAAACCACATTTTCTCACAATAAAAAAGATAATTGACTTTTATGATATTTTTGGACTATTTATAAATTGGTCTTCCTAATCTCAAGCAAGATAAACAGTCTTCCATATTTAGCCCTTTCCCGCATGCACCATTTTAACTAAGGGGGTAAAATAGAGAAAATAATACTGGTATAAGGATCATTTCCTTCTTAGCAAGTCTTTTCCCAAGAGAACACTCATTTATGATATGGGGTGAAATTAGGGGAGGGTTTCAGTATGTGTGGATGTGATAGTGATGCTTTTCAACCTTTCTTAAAATAAAATATGGGAAAAGTCAACATTATCAGAATTAGTATGGCACTCTACATATTTGTATCAACAAGAAAAATCTTGAATTAGAATATTTTCCAAAATAGTTTAAATATATTTTAGCACATTAAAATTCAAGACAGACACAAAATGCAAACGTGTTGAAGTAGGAACTATGTGGGAAGAATGAGAGGAGACTATCTTGCAGGCTAACTGCAGACAGAGAGCTTCTATTTCTTTAATATTTTCAATATATTTTCAATATACATATATATTTCAATATATATATTCAATATATTTTCAATATACATATATATTCAGTTCAGGGATATAATGAACTAAAGTGGAAGAAAGGGACACTTTAATCTAGGAGGAAAACAGAAAAGGAATAAAAGCTGCTTCATGGTGAATATGAACTGACATTAACAGAAGGCAGAGACTATACTAAAAAATTCAACTTGCATTTTGCTGATGTATTTTCCATAATGGAAAATTATCTTTAATTTGAAACAGTGAAAGCATCCAACTAAAAAGGAAAATGTAGCTTAACATTTGAAGGGGTAGTAAATTGGCACCTAAAGGGGTCATAAGTTAATATATATCATGTTATTTTAAAGGGATTTTAAAAATTGTCAAAAATTAATAAGTTAAATGTTAGAAGACCAGAGATAAGAAAATGATTTTTAAATAATGAAAATACAAATTCTGGAATCAAGCAGAATATCTAGCTCTTCCAAAAGTTTAAATTGAATTATAAAACTGAGCTTTTCTCAACTTCATAAAAAATTGCAAATATTGAATAAATGAGTGTAAATCCAGTTAAGACTTGTCAATATAGATAATTTACTTTTCTGATGAGATTTTAATAAGTTTTATTGAAGATAAATAGAAGTTCTGAAAAAGCATGTACAACATTTCACTAATTCTAATACTTTTCCTCTCTACATTTTTAATATCTCTGAATAGAAATACTGTATATTTCAATCAATGATATCACTTTATAGTTATGGTATATGTTTTAATTGTGAAGTTGTATATTGGTTGGAAAGTGATAACTGGAGTTTGCTCTATCTGTAAAAGTAGTGCTTAAGCTGAACAAGTAAGTTTTTCTTCACCGAGGAAATCAAACTAAATTGAAAATGGATTTAGGTAGAGTTGGAATTAGCTGAGGTATTCTATCAAAACTACAGTGGTTAATGGTAGTCTTCTTCATCTTGCCTTTTCCCTCAGGGAAAAGTTTCATGGCAGGAATGCCTAGGACTGTTGACTTTGCTTTCTACAGAGCCAAACTCTAACAAAAATTATAATTATGGGTAAAAGGAGGTTATCAACTGTCACAGTGAAATTAATGTTAGCTACTCATTTTTAATTGACAGTTTTTAGAGAAAATGGTTTATCTCAGGAAAATGAAAATCTTCAAAACTAGAATATTAATGCTATTTAACCCTTACATAGCAAATACTATTTGCAAGAAATCTTACAAGTGCTTAAGAAATAAACTTTCTAACACCATTGATGTTATGAGGCTTGCTCATGGTCACTCGGAGTGAGTAGTGGGACTCAGTTGTAAACCCATGTTACTGGCTTAAGAAAGTATGTTTTGAAGTGCTGCACTGTCCTGCTTCTCAAACTGGAACTATCCTAAAATAAAATGGGTTAGTCCCAGAGCCTATCACTATCAGTCATTTCACATAGCATGAAATTTATTCAGTCATTATATACAAGGTCTGTTAATTGAATTTGTAGTCTGATTTTATGAGCAATGAGGGCCAACTTTAAGATAGCGTGGTTCTAAGAGAAGTGATCCTTTTCTGTGTCACAAATCACATGCTATGAATAATAAATATATATCCACCTATTTATTCAGCTGCGTTTTGTTCCTTCTCTGATATGCTTTAGTATATTCTCTTTGGTATCTGAAATCTACTGCTTTATTTTTAAAGCAGAGTGATTCTATGTAGTGCATAGAAAAGGGATTGATCACCCAAAATATTCCTGCCATGTTTCATAAGTTATTATTAAAAGGGCAAGATATTTTATGGTTTTGTTAACTGTCACTTTTAGTTTTAATTGCTTGCTTGGCATTTATGTAGCTCTGACAAAATATAAAATTACCTAGGGTTCCAGGATTATTATGTTTGGGAGTTTACGAATACTCAGGTGTTCTGATCTGGTAAAAAGTGTGTGTGTGTGTTAGTTGTTCAGTCATGTCAGACACTTTGTGACCCCATGGACTGTAGCCTTCTAGGCTCCTCTGTCCATGGAGTTCTCCAGGCAGGAATACTGGAGTGGGTTGCCATTTCCTTCTCCCAGGGATCTTCCTGACCCAGGGATCATACCTGGATCTCCTTTGTTATAGGCAGATTCTTTACTGTCTGAGCCACCAGGAAAGCCCTGAGATATGGGCTTCCCAGATGGCTCTAGTGGTAAAGAACACACCTGCCTATTCAGAAGACATAAGAGATGGGAGTTTGATCCCTGGGTTGGGAAAATCCCCTGGAGGAGGGCATGGCAACCCATCCCAATATTCTCACCTGACCCCATGGACAGAGGAGCCTGGCGGGCTGCAGTTCATAGAGTCGCAAAGAGTTGGACATGACTGAAGTGACTTAGCACACACACACAAACATGAAATATGCCTAGCATACTAACCATTTACCTTTCCTAAGCAATATGATATTAAGTACTAGAGAGCAAGAAACCAAGGATATACGCATATCTAAGGAAGTTTTACAAAGTCTACATACATATGTACTCTAAGCAAATGTCAGCAGAGTGCCCTAATACCAACTATATATTTCGACAAAGAGCATGATAAAAATATAAAGACAAGTAGCACTTAGTCTTTTTACGAGGTATAATTGACAAACAGTAAAATGCACATATTATGCTCATGCTTGTGCATGCTCAGTCATGTCCAACTCTGTGACACTATGGACTGTAGCCCACCAGGCTTCTCCGCGCATGAGATTTTTCAGGCAAGAATACTGGAGTGGGTTGCCATTTCCTTCTTCAGGGTATCTTCCTGAAGTAGGGATTAAACTCAAGTCTCCATTTCTTGTATTGGCAGGCAGATTCTTCACCAGTAGCACCACCTGGAAAGCCTCCATATATACTTAGTTCAGTTCAGTTCAGTTCAGTCGCTCAGTCATGTCCGACTCTTTGCGACCCCATGAATCGCAGCACACCAGGCCTCCCTGTCCATCACCAACTCCTGGAGTTCACTCAGACTCAGGTCCATCGACTCAGTGATGCCATCCAGCCATCTCATCCTCTGTCGTCCCCTTCTCCTCCTGACCCCAATCCCTCCCAGCATCAGAGTCCTTTCCAATGAGTCAACTCTTAGCATGAAGTGGCCAAAGTACTGGAGTTTCAGTTTCAGCATCATTCCCTCCAAAGAAATCCTAGGGCTGATCTCCTTCAGAATGGACTGGTTGGATCTCCTTGCAGTCCAAGGGACTCTCAAGAGTCTTCTCCAACACCACACTTCAAAAGCATCTATTCTTTAGCACTCAGCTTTCTTCACAGTCCAACTCTCACATCCATACACGACCACAGGAAAAACCATAGCCTTGACTAGACGAACTTTTGTGGGCAAAGTAATGTCTCTGCTTTTGAATATGCTATCTAGGTTGGTCATAACTTTCCTTCCAAGGAGTAAGCGTCTTTTAATTTCATGGCTGCAGTCACCATCTGCAGTGATTTTGGAGCCCAGAAAAATAAAGTCTGACACTGTTTCCACTGTTTCCCCATCTATTTCCCATGAAGTGATGGGACCAGATGCCATGATTTATAAATTAAAAATCATTTTGACAAAATATATATGGACCAAATGAATGATTATATGTATAAATTCCATATAAGCTATAATCACATTTTAGGAAAGTGTGAATAGTGTCATTAGCATTTTATCCTAACAGCTTTTCTTTAAATATAAATGTTAAAGTTGAACTATTTTTGATATAGTAATTTTTAAGAGGACCAACTCTATTTGAAGGAAAATAATGTCAAGAGCAGTTAATGACAAGTTTTGATTATAATACACAAAATACTCTTGGAGGTTTCTATAGAATACTAGACTGATTTGTTATCTAGTATATCATCTGATTGATGACAAACATTAATTAGATTGTACTTGCACTGCATCAGTCAATGGAGATTCACCCCTCATTAAGAATACTCTTTGAATAGGTGTGGAGAAAAGGGAGCACTCTTGCACTGTTGGTGGAAATGTAAATGGATACAGCCACTATGGAAGATGGTATGGAGATTCCTTAAAAAACTAGAACTAAAACCACCATATGACCCAGCAATTCCACTCCTAGGCATATACCCTGAGGAAAACAAAATTGAAAGAGACACATGTATCCCATTGTTCATTGCAGCACTATTCACAATAGCTAGAACATGGAAGCAACTTAGATGTCCATTGACAGATGAATGGATAAAGAAGTTTAGTGTATATACACAATGGAATATTATTCAGCCAAAGAAAAGAACACATTTAAGTCAGTTCTAATGAGGTGGGAGAACCTGGAACCCATTATACAGAGTGAAGTGAGTCAGAAAGAGAAAGATAAATACTGTATTCTAACACATATATATGGAATCTAGAAAAATGGTACTGAAGAATACATCTACAGGGCAACAATGGGGAAACAAGAGAGTTCCAGAAAAACATCTGCTTTATTGACTATGCCAAAGATTTTGACAGTGTGGATCACAATAAACTGTGGAAAATTCTGGAAGAGATGGGAATACCAGACCACCTAACCTGCCTCATGAGAAACCTGTATGCAGGTCAGGAAGCAACAGTTAGAACTGGACATGGAACAACAGACTGGTTCCAAAGAGGGAAAGGCGTACATCAAGGTTGTATATTGTCACCTTGCTTATTTAACTTATATGCAGAGTACATCATGAGAAACGCTGGGGTGGAAGAAGCACAAGCTGGAATCAAGATTGCCGGGAGAATTATCAAGAACCTCAGATACGCAGATGACACCACCCTTATGGCAGAAAAGTGAAGAGGAACTAAAGAGCCTCTTTGAAAGTGAAAGAGGAGAGTGAAAAAGTTGGCTTAAAGCTCAACATTCAGAAAACTAAGATCATGGCATCCAGTCCCATCACTTCATGGCAAATAGATGGGGAAACAGTGGAAACAGTGTCAGACTTTTTTTTTTCTGGGCTCCAGAATCACTGCAAATGGTGATTGCAGCCATGAAATTAAAAGACGCTTACTCCTTGGAAGAAAAGTTATGACCAACCTAGACAGCATATTCAAAAGCAGAGACATTACTTTGCCAACAAAGGTCTGTTTAGTCAAGACTATGGTTTTTCCAGTGGTCATGTATGGATGTAAGAGTTGGACTATAAAGAAAGCTCAGCACTGAAGAATTGATGCTTTTGAACTGTGGTGTTGGAGAAGACTCTTGAGAGTCCCTTGGACTGCAAAGAGATCCAACCAGTTCATCCTAAAGGAGATCAGTCCTGGTTATTCATTGGAGGGACTGATGCTGAAGCTGAAACTCCAATACTTTGGCCATCTGATGGGAAGAGCTGACTCATTGGAAAAGACCCTGATGCTGGGAAAGATTGAGGGCAGGAGGAGAAGGGAATGACCAAGGATGAAATGGTTGGATGGCACCACTGACTCAATGGACTTGGGTTTGGGTGGACTCCGGGAGTTAGTGATGGACAGGGAGGCCTGGCATGTTGAGGTTCATGGGGTCGCGAAGAGCCAGACATGACTGAGTGACTGAACTGAACTGAACTGAATGGAGAAACAGATATAGAGAATAGATTTATGGACATGGGGAGAGGGGAGGAGAGGGTGAGATGTATGGAAAGAGTAACATGGAAAGTGACATTGCCATATATAAAAGAGATAGCCAAAGGGAATTAGCTATATGGCTCAGGAAACTCAAACAAGGGCTCTTTAAAAAACTAGAGTGGTGATATGGGGAGGGAGATGGGAGGGGATTTCAAAAGGGAGGGGATATATGTGTACCTATGGCTGATTCATGTTGAGGTTTGACAGAAAACAGCAAAATTCTGTAAAGCAATTATCCTTCAAGAAAAAATAAATTAATTAAAAAAAGAATACCCTTTGAAAGTATTTAAATTGCATGTTATATTCAAGTCAAAAATCTCATCTCTCCATTCACTTTGCCAATATCCTGCCCTATGTCTGGCAGAAAGTAGGCTTTCAATTAATATGTATTTAATTAAATAAATGAATAAGAGATTTCTAGTCATGAAGAGATTATACATATAATTTAAAATGTGACTAAATTATCTGATAATCCAAATTAAATTGAATAAGAAATTATAGGTAAGGAAAAGAAAAGCAGGACCAAATCTTAAGAATGCTTCTCCACCCACAAAATTGAGGATGGATTAAGAGTAAAAGTGACAGTAAAGGAAACTGAAAATTGATTTTCCGGGCACACAAAAAGAAATCCAGGAGATTGTGGTGTCCTGGATTCAATGAAAGAAGAATATTTCTAGGAGGAGGGTGATGTCAGCTCTGTTGAAGACAACTAATAAGTAGGGTAAAGTCAGAAGAGAAACATGTAAATTGAATTTAGCCACATGGAGATTATTGATGACCTTTGAAAGAGCAAATTCTGTGAGACAAAAGGGATTATTTTAAACATATTTTATTAGTGGTAAAAGTTGCTTTAGTCTTCATATATGGAGGACTCATATTTTTGAAAACCAAATTTAGAATAGGTTAAACAGTGACTGAGAGATTATGAATATATTTTTCAGTAAAATAACTTAGAAGGAGATTTCTATCTTTACGCTTTTCAAATTGCCTTGCATACTTAAATACATCTAATCAACAGACACTTTTAAACTGAATGCCCAGAAATATTTATTTTTCTCATAAGAAAGAGTTTGTCATATAGTGTAGCACAAAGGAATCTGAATTTTAATTTTTCTGGTTGATAGTTCCCTGTTCTTTTCATAACAAACTACAGTATAAATCTCTGAAATAGACCTTAACTGAAAGATGACACTAGCATTAATTACTTTCTAAGAATTTGATTGACCGTTAGAAGTTAAATCTAATCAATAGAGCAAATGTTCAATATTATTAAAGGCTTTTTTAAAAAAGGCTTTAAATTGATTAAGGAACAGCCTAGTGGTTTTGCATCTCATCCAAACACTTCATGGCAAATAGATGGGGAAACATTGGAAACAGTGGCTGACTTTATTTTTCTGGGTTCCAAAATCACTGCAGAAGGTGACTGCAGCCATGAAATTAAAAGATGCTTAGTCCTTAGAAGAAAAGCTATGACCAACCTAGACAGTATATTAAAAAGCAGAGACATTACTTTGCCAACAAAAGTCCATCTAGTCAAAGCTATGGTTTTTCCAGTAGTCATGTATAGATGTGAGAGTTGGAATAAAAAGACAGCTGTTCAGTTCAGTTCAGTTCAGTCGCTCAGTCGTGTCCAATTCTTTGCGACCCCATGAACCACAGCACGCCAGGCCTCCCTGTCCATCACAAACTCCTGAAGTTACCCAAACTCATGTCCATTAGTTGGTGATACCATCCAAACATCTCATACTCTGTCATCCCCTTCTCCTTCTGTCCTCAATCTTTCCCAGCATCAGGGTCTTTAAAATGAGTCAGCTCTTTGCATTGGGTGGCCAAAGTATTGGAGTTTCAGCTTCAGCATCAGTCCTTCCAATGAATGCTCAGGACTGATTTCCTTTAGGATGGACTGGTTGGATCTTCTCTCAGTCCAAGGGACTCTCAAGAGTCTTCTCCAAAAGTTCAAAAGCATCAATTCTTCGGCACTCAGCCTTCTTCACAGTCCAACTCTCACATCCATGCATGACTACTGGAAAAACCATAGCCTTGACTAGATGGACCTTTGTTGACAAAGTAATGTCTCTGCTTTTGAATATGCTGTCTAGGTTGGTCATAACTTTCCTTCCAAGGACTAAGCATCTTTTTATTTCATGGCTGCAATCACCATCTTCAGTGATTTTGGAGCCCAGAAAAATAAAGTCAGCCACTATTTCCACTGTTTCCCCATCTATTTCCCATAAAGTGATGGGACTGGATGCCATGATCTTCGTTTTCTGAATGTTGAGCTTTAAGCCAATGTTTTCACTCTCCTCTTTTCATTTTCATCAAGAGGCTCTTTAGTTCTTCTTTACTTTCTGCCATAAGGGTGGTGTCATCTGCATATCTGAGGTTCTTGATATTTCTCCTAGCAATCTTGATTCCAGCTTGTGCCTCATCTAGCCCAGCATTTCACATGATGTACTCTGCATATAAGTTAAATAAGCAGGGTTACAATATACAGCCTTGACATACTCCTTTCCCTATTTGGAACCAGTCTGTTGTTCCATGTCCAGTTCTAATTGTTGCTTCCTGACCTTCATACAGGTTTCTCAAGAGGCAGGTCAGGTGGTCTGATATTCCCATCTCTTTCTGAACTTTCCACAGTTTGTGGTGATCCACACAGTCAAAGGCTTTGGCATAGTCAATAAAGCTGAAATAGATGTTTTTCTGGAACTCTCTTGCTTTTTCAATGATGAGCACCTGTTGGGAATTTGATCTCTGGTTCCTCTGTTTTTCTAAAACCAGCTTGAATACCTGGAAGTTCTCGGTTCGTGTATTGCTGAAGCCTGGCTTGGAGAATTTTGAGCAATATTTTACTAGCGTTTGAGATGAGTGCAATTGTGCAGTAGTTTGATCATTCTTTGCATTTCCTTTCTTTGGAATTGGAATGAAAACTGACCTTTTCCAGTGCTGTGGCCACTGCTGAGTTTTCCAAATTTTCTGGCATTACTGAGTGCAGCACTTTCACAGCATCATCTTTTAAGATTTGAAATAGCTCAACTGGATTCCATCACCTCCTTTATCTTTGTTCATAGTGATGCTTCCTAAGGCTTACTTGACTTCGCATTCCAGGATGTCTGGCTCTAGGTGAGTGATTGCACCATCGTGATTATCTGGGTCGTGAAGATCTTTTTTGTACAGTTCTTCTGTATATTCTTGCCACCTCTTCTTAATATCTTTTGCTTCTGTCAGGTCCATACCGTTTCTCTCCTTTATTGAGCCCATCCTTGCATGAAATGTTCCCTTGATATCTCTAATTTTCTCGAAGAGATCTATAGTTTTTCCCATTCTATTGTTTTCCTCTATAATTGATGCTTTTGAACTGTGGTGTTGGAGAAGACTCTTGAGAGTCCTTTGGACTGCAAGGAGATCCAGCCAGTCAATCCCAAAGGAGATCAGTTTTGAATATTCATTGGAAGGCCTGATGCTGAAGCTGAAACTCCAATACTTTGGCTACCTGATGTGAAGAGCTGTCTCATTTTAAAAGACTCTGATGCTAGGAAAGATTGAAGGCAGGAGAAGTGGCTGACAGAGGATTTGATGGTTGGATGACATCACTGACTGGATGGTCATGCATTTGAGTAACCTCTAGGAGTTGGTGATGGACAGGGAGGCCTGGTGTGCTGCAGTCCATGGGGTTGCAAAGAGTTGGACACGACTGAGCGACTGAACTGAAATAATGGTTTTGAGATTTCAGACTTCAACTGAATCTCTCTAGGATATTAGAGAATGCCTTACTATCAAAGAGTTTGGATGTTTAATTAATTAAGATACAATAATTCCTTAGATAAAAGCTAAGGAATACAAATTGATAACTTATTTACATGCTTTCACTTAAGACATATAATAAAGAACCTATCACAGAACCAACAAAAGAAAGCATTATGTTGACAATAAAAACCAAAGTCAGAGGAAGTATTGAAAAAAAATTTGTAGGTATAGAAGAAGATAGAAAAATAAAATGATTGCAAAATAAAGTTCATATAGCTTGAGGTATTTGTTGTCCTGTGCTTAGTTGCTCACTCGTCTCTGACTCTTGCGACACCATGGACTGTAGCGTGCCAGGCTCCTCTGTCCATGGGGATTCTTCAGGCAAAAATACTGGAGTGGGTTGCCACGCCTTCCTCCAGGAGATCTTCCCAACCCAGAAATCAAATCCGAGTCTTCCACATTGCAGGCAGATACTTTACCATCTGAGCTACCAGGGAAGCCCAGCTGGAGGTATATTTCTTGTTTTATCCACAGTTACATATAGAGATTACATGATTTCATGGGCCATAGTGTTATTACCTGTATGTTCCTTTGTCCAGGCTAATTTTAAACTCCTGGAACGATATTAATTTTTCCAAGTAACAAAATTTTATTTAAAAATTTTCTATCATAAAGATCCTACTTGGATATCATATTCTAATCAAAGTCATTCCTGATTAGCTTAGCAATGTGGATCTCTACCAATGGTTGGCCCCCTGCAATCTTTACTGTTCATTGACTTTCGGGCCCTCTCTAAATATTAATTTTGCTTTTCACACAAATTGATCTTATCTCTTAAACATATTATGTATACTGTATAATGCTGGTGCTATTTCTTTATAAATCCTTTTATGTACTCTCTACAGAGACTTTCATATATTAGATATTGATAATTTGGCTTTTGTCTAATAAGCTTGATATTGTTGAATCTCTGGAAGAAAGAAGAGTCCCTCTAGTTGACCTAATAATAGTGACTGAAAAAGGAAGATGGTGAGAGATGTTTTATCATGCTCCTCCTAGCTTAACTAGGGATTTCTTAAATTTTCTGTTCATCAATGCAAGGCATAGAAACTCTTTTCTAATCTGAGTCTTTGGAAGTTTCTAGAAGTAAAATGAGCCCTAATTATATCCTGCAGGGTGCTTACTCAGATGTTTAGCATTCTAGAATTTCCCTTACCCTTACCAGTTATGTGATATTTCCTTCAATAAGTGGCCCCTGAACAAGATGATATTGAATTTCACCACTTTACTCTCCCCTAAATCAGGTCACCAAGACAATGGGATGGGATTCCACTGCTAAGCTGTAATCATCTAGGAAGTCAAGAGTATATATTCATTTATAATCTCTTCAGTACAGTAGTCCACACTTATCTGCAACTTCCTTTTGGTTTTAGTTCCTTGCAGTTTTAGTTACCATACCATTTTATCCATAAAATATTAAATGAGAAGTTCCAGAAATAAGCAATTCATAAATTTTAAATTGTGCACACTCTGAGGAATGTGGTGAAATCTCCCACATGGGAGGTGAATCATCCCTTTGTCCCACATATCCCATCTATTAGTCACTTAGTAGCCATCTCAGTGATCAGATGAGCTGTCAGAGCTATTACAGTGCTTGTGTTCAAGTCACCTCTATGTCATTTAATGAGGGTACCAAAGCATGAGGGTAGTAATGCTGGAAATTCAATTATTCTGTTACTATGCCTAATAGTAGTAGTAGTAGTGTTAGTCGCTCAGTCGTGTCTGACTCTTTGTGATCCCACAGACTCTAATCCACCAGGTTCTTCTGTCTATGGGATTCTCCAGGCAAGAATACTGGAGTGGATTGCCATTCCCTTCTCCAGAGGCTCTTCCCAACCCAGGGAATGAACCTGGGTCTCCTGTGTTGCAGGCACTCTTTTACCGTTTGAGCCACAAGGAAGACCTACTGTGTCTAATTTATAAACTAAACTATATGTATGCATAGGAAAGATCATAGTAGATATAAGTTTCAGGAATAACTTGGAGATCACAGGATAGATCTGCCTTGGCTAAGCAGGGGAACTACTAGTTAGAAAGACAGGACATGGGTTTCAGAGATACTGGCTTCCCAGTAAAGGTCTTCACCAAATTCAATGAGGGTTAAAATATCTTAGAGAAACTGTTAGAAATCAAGTTCATATTTGTCATCAAACAATGTGGTGTCCTGTTGTCTCTTTGAGTCTTGAATTTATAAAGAACTTAGTCACTTAAATCAGTGTAGGCCATAATATTTCCCTCTATCATCATTGTTTAATCCTGCCTGACAGGCAATTTCAAGCATTACACACACCCTAAATGTTGTGTTTGTCTCTGATTGCTTGGAGCACTACTTGCAAATGTAACCATGTCAGTGATTTCTCTCATAGCTGTTTATTCCTATTCTAACCAAAAAGAATCCTCACATACATGTAATACATTGTGTCTCCTTCAAACAGGAAACACAAATCTCCCCTTTTAAAAATTGTAAAGCCTCAAATTATGGGAAGGGCTGCTTTAATTTCGACTTAAGGAGACTGTTTAGGATCTCTATGCAGATCCCAATAGACACATTTTATGTTTGTTTTCAATTTCCAGTATTTCTGGCTAGAGTTGAGTTCTGCCTCCAATTAACTGGTTACAGAATCTAAACGCATTCTCAATTTTAATTTCACATTTTAAATTGGTTTCACATTAATGTGCTTGGTGGGAAGTACACATTTTTCTGGTCCATTCTCTCAAGGACTTCAGTAATGAAGTATGCCCGGAGGTCAGTGTCTAGTGAAACTATCAGAATTTTCAGGCTCATATTCTTTGCTGAAGTCCAAATGAACCTAGTGGCCTTCGAAATACCCATATAATTACAGTAAAATGATTTTCTCCCCAATAAAGCATCATTTCTTTTTTAGACAACTGATATTTTCTTCCTGAATGTTTATCACTAATACATACTATTTCTGAGAAAAATCTCTATAGCCTTTTGAGTAGAAAAAATTGCAGAACTTTGTAATTCAATATTCAATTACTATTGAATAATTCAATATTCTTACTATGGTTTTCCTTAAAAATCTTTTAAAAAGAAGCAAATGATGACCATGATTTTTAATCTTGATATTCCACTCAGAAATTCAACCTTTGAAATTTGCCTAATACATTGATATCTGCCATGTACAGTCAGGAGCAGCTTCGTTATTAAAATTCACCTGATCTTAGGCATGTTACCTCCAGTCTAAAAATAGCATCTATTTTGTTTAATTTTGGCTGTTTTCATAACTTATCATTTACATTCTGGCTAATTTTTTAAAGAAAACTTACATTGCTCAGATTCTATGAAGCCATGTTTCAGCATTATCCATGTCCATGCCAAATGTTGAAGTGATGCAAAATTTTGGCCTCCCTTCAACTTTATTTCTACCATTAATCCCAGCAGTACTTGTATGATGAGTATTAGATAAGATTTTAATACTGCTAGAATGGAAATCATCATCCTAAAAGATGATGTTGTGAAAGTGCTGCACTCAATATGCCAGCAAATTTGGAAAACTCAGCAGTGGCCACAAAACTGGAAAAGATAAGTTTTCATTCTAATCCCTAAGTAAGCAATGCCAAAGAATGCTCAAACTACCGCAAAATTGTACTCATCTCACACGCTACTAAAGTAATGCTCGAAATTCTCCAAGCCAGGCTTCAACAGTATGTGAACCGTGGACTTCCAGATGTTCAAGCTGGATTTAGAAAAGGCAGAGGAACTAGAGATCAAATTGCCAACATCTGTTGAATCATCAAAAAAGCAAGGGAGTTCCAGAAAAACATCTATTTTGGCTTTATTGACTATGCCAAAGCCTTTGACTGTGTGGATCACCACAAACTGTGGAAAATTCTTCAAGAGATAGGAATACCAGACCACCTGACCTGCCTCCTGAGAAATCTGTATGCTGGTCAAGAAGCAGCAGTTAGAACTGGACATGGAACAACAGACTGGTTCCAAATAGGGAAAGGAGTACGTCAAGGCTGTATATTGTCACCCTGCTTATTTAACTTATATGCAGAGTACATCATGAGAAACGCTGGTCTGGAGGAAGCACAAACTGGAATCAAGATTGTGGGGAGAAATATCAAGAACCTCAGATATGCAGATGACACCACCCTTATAGCAGAAAGTGAAGAAGAACTAAAGAACCTCTTGATGAAAATGAAAAGAGGAGAGTGAAAAAGTTGGCTAAAGCTCAACATTCAGAAAACTAAGATCATGGCATCCAGTCCCATCACTTCATGGCAAATAGATAGGGAAACAGTGGAAACAGTGGCTGACTTTATTTTTTTTGACTTCAAAATTGCTGCAGATGGTGACTGCAGCCATGAAATAAAAAGATGCTTAGTCCTTGCTGCTGCTGCTGCTGAGTCACTTCAGTCGTGTCTGACTCTGTGTGACCCCATAGACGGCAGCCCACCAGGCTCCTCCATCCATGGGATTTTCCAGGCAAGAGTGCTGGAGTGGGGTGCCATTGCCTTCTCCAGCTTAGTCCTTAGAAGAAAAGTTATGACCAACTAGACAGCATATTAAAAAGCAGTGATGATACTTTGCCAACAAAGGTCCGCCTAGTCAAGGCTATGGTTTTTCCAGTAATCATGTATGGATGTGAGAATTGGACTGTAAAGAAAGCTGAGTGCTTAAGAATTGATGCTTTTGAACTGTGGTGTTGGAGAAGACTCCTGAGAGTCTCTTGGACTGCAAGGCGATCCAACCAGTCCATCCTAAAGGAAATCAGTCCTGAATATTGATGGGAAGAACTGATGTTGAAGCTGAAACTCCAATATTTTGGCCACCTGATGTGAAGAGCTGACTCATTTGAAAAGACCCTGATGCTGGGAAAGATTGAAGGTGGGAGGATAAGGGGACAACAGAGGATGAGATGTTTGGATGGCATCACCGACTCAATTGAAATGAGTTTGAGTCAACTCTGGGAATTGGTGATGGACAGGGAGGCCTGGCGTGCTGAAGTCCATGGGGTCTCAAAGAATTGGACATGACTGAATGACTGACTGAACTGAGAATGAAGTCATTAGCAAAGCCCTTTCATGCCCGCCTCCCACCAATTTTACTATCTTTCCAAAGCCAGTTCTCAATAAATCATTTTGAAAATGAAATAATTTAAGATTTTCTTGGTGACTCAAGTTTTTAATCAACACAGTGTAAATAAAGGAGTTAGTGACTTTCCTTCTCTCTTACCCTACTGTTCATACATAGCACTATTTCATAATGCTTTTTATTTCTTTACACATCTTTCCCCATGAAAGTGATAGTCACTCAGTCGTGTCTGACTCTTTGTGATCCTGTGGACTTTAGCCCGATCGACTCCCTTATCCATGGAATTCTCCAGGCAAAATTTCTGAAGTGGATTGTTATTACCTTCTCCAGGGTATCTTCTCAACCTAGGGATTGAAGCAGGGTCCCCCACATTGTAGGCAGATTCTTTACAGTCTGGGACACCAGGGAAGACTTTTCCCATATTAAACCAAAAATAATTGAGTTTAAGGACTACATTATATATGGCCTTGTTCCTACTACTTGTAGTGAGTATTTTAAGAATCTGTAAAATAAGCAATAGAGCATTTAAGATACTGTAGGTGCAGTGGAGGTCAATAGATTTCTAAGTTCATAAGCAATTTGAATGAGGTTACATATCTGCAGAATAATGATGAATGCAATTAATGAAAAAATAAATCAAAATCTTTCTTTGCTTATATAGGACAAGAGAAGTGATTAATTTCTAAAATAGTAAGAAATATAAAGACATGACCTATTTAACATCTAAAAGACCTATCATCCGACTGTTCTAAGACTAAGGACTTCACAAACCAGCTTCTAAGAATAAAGAAGCTAAGGGTGGTTAAGTTTTGCTTTATTTTGTTCTTTTTTGATTTTTGATAGAGGACTTAAGTCCAAGCCAGGTTATATCCTAAGACAAGTCCAAAACCTCTTTCAATGACTTTTTTTTTGTAATTGAGCTGAAGTTGATGTAAAATATTATATGTTCCCTGATGGCTCAGTGGTTAAGAATTCACCTGCCAATGCAGGAGACACAAGTTCAATCCCTGGGTCTGGAAGATATTCCCTGGAGGAGGAAATGGTAACTAACCCACTCCAACATTCTTGCCTGAGAAATCCCATGGATAAAGGAGACTGCTGGGCTACATTTCATGCAGTTGTAAAAGAGTCGGACACGACTGACCAACTAAGCAACAGCAACAATAATATCATGTGTTTCAGATGTTCAACTTATTGGCTCACATTTTTTAGAAGTTCATTTAGAGTTATTATAAAGAATTCACTATATTCCCTGGGCTGTACAATATTCCTTATAGTTTATTTTAAACATAAAAGTTTGTGCCTTTGAATCCTCTACCCTTAATTTATCCCTTTCCCTTCTTTCCTCATATGGCAACCCACTGGTTTGTTTTCTGTGTCTATGTGTATCTCCTTTGTTATATTTACTAGTTATATTCTTTTTTACATTCTATATATAAGTGGCATCATACAATATTTGCCTTTCTCTGTCTGACTTATTTCACTTAGCATGATACCCTTCAAGTCCATCTATATTTTTACAAATGGTAAAATTTTATTCTTTTTCAAATTTTTTTTTTTTTTTTATGGCTGAGTAGTATTCCAACAAATGTATATTGATGTATATTACATGTAGCTGTTCAGTTTTCCCAGCACAACTTATGGAAGGGAATTTTTTTTCTTCATTGTACATGCTTGCCTATTTTGTCATAGATTAATTGACCATAAGTGCCTGAGTTTATTTTTGGGTTCTTCATTATGTTCCATTGATCTATTCATCTGTTTTGGTGCCAGTATCATACTGTTCTGACTACTAGTCTGAAATCAAGGAGAAAGTGAAAGTGAAGTTGCTCAGTCATGTCCGACTCTGCGACGCCGTGAACTGTAGCCTACCAGGCTCCTCCATCCATGGGATTCTCCAGGCAAGAATACTGGAGTGGGTTGCCATTTCCTTCTCCAGGGGATCTTCCCCACCCAGGGATCGAACCCAGGTCTCCCGCATTGCAGGCAGACACTTTAACTTCTGGGCCACCAGGGAAGCCGAAATCAAGGAGAGGGTTTCTTCAAGTTTTGCTTTCCTTTCTCAAGATTGATTGTTTTGACTATTCAGGGTTTCTGTAAAAATTTTAAAATTATTTGTGTTTCCATACAAATTTTAAAATGATTTGTTCTTTTGTTATTGTATAAGTTGCTAAGTTGTGTCTGACTCTTTGTGACCCCATGGACTGCAGCACACCAGGCTTTCCTGTCCTTGACTATCTCCCTGCTGCTGCTGCTGCTAAGTCACTTCAGTTGTGTCCGACTCTGTGAGATCCCATAGACGGCAGCCCACCAGGCTCCCTTGTCCCTGGGATTCTCCAGGCAAAAACACTGGAGTGGGTTGCCATTTCCTTCTCCAATGCATGAAAGTGAAAAGTGAAAGTGAAGTCGCTCAGTCGTGTCAGATTCTTAGCGACCCCATGGACTGCAGCCTACCAGGCTCCTCTATCCATGGGGTTTTCCAGGCAAGAGTACTGGAGTGGGGTGCCATTGCCTTCTCCACTATCTCCCTGAGTTTGTTCAAATTCATGCCCATTGAATCGGTGATGTCACCCAATCATCTCATCATCTGTTGCCCCCTTCTCCTCCTGTGCTCAATCTTTCCCAACAGCAAGGTCTTTTCTAATGAGTTGGCTCTTCACACCAGGTGGCCAAAGTATTGGAGCTTCAGCTTCAGCATCAGTCCTTCCAATGAATATTCAGTGTTGATATCCTTTAGGATTGACTGGTTTGATCTCCTTGCTGTCCAAGCCATTGGTATTTTGATAGGAATTGCATTGAATCTGTAGATTGCCTTGGGCAGTGTGGAATTTTAAGAATATTACTTCTTTCAATTAATGATCACAGTATATCTTTCCATCTATTTGTGTTGTCTTTAGTTTCTTTCATCAGTGTCTTATAGTTATACGAGTACAGCTTTTTACCTCCTTAGAATGATTTGTTCCTAGTATTTTGTTCATTTTGATGTGATTGTAATAGGATAATTTTCTTAATTTCTTTTTTTTTTTGGTTGTTCCTTGTTAGTGTATAGAAATGCAACAGATTTCTCTACATTAATTTTTAATCCTGGAACTTTTTCATATTTATAGATGAACTCTAGCAGATTTTTGGTGGCATATTTGGGATTTTCTGAATATGGTAACATGTAACAGTGACAGCTTTAACTCTTTCTTTCCTATTTGTATGCCTTTTATTTATTTTTCTTTTATTATTACTGAGACTAGGACTTCCATTACTACGTTAAATAAAAGTTGTGAGAGCAGGCATCCTTGTCTTATCTCTGATCTTAGAGAAAATACTTTCAACTTCTCACTATTGTGTATTAGGTTAGCTGTGGGCTTATCATATATGACCTTTATAATGTTGAATTGGTTTCCCTGGTATCTCAGTTGGTAAAGAATCTGCCTGCAATGCAGGAGACCCAGTTCAATTCCTGGCTCAGAAAGATCCCCTGGAGAAGGGATAGGCTACTCACTCCAATATTCTTGGGCCTCTTTGTGGCTCAGACAGTAAATAATCCACCTGCAATGTGGGAGACCTGGGTTTGATCTCTGAGTTGGGAAGATCCCCTGAAGGAGGGCATGGCAATCCAGTCCAGTATTCCTGCTTAGAGAATCCCCATGGACAAAGAAGCCTAGTGGGTTACAATCCATAGGGTCACAAAGAATTGGACATGACTGAGTGACTAAGCACACAGCACAGTGTTGAGTTATATCCCCTTTATTTCCACTTTCTGGAGAGTTTTTATCATAAACACAGCTTGAATTTTCTCGAAAGCTTTTTTCTGCATGTATTGAGAATAGCTCCCTTGGTAAAGAATCCACCTGTAATACAGGAGACCTCTGTTTGATTTCTGGGTCAGGAAGATACACTGGAGAATGGATAGGCTACCCATTCCAGTATTATGGCCAGGATAATTCCATGAACTGTGTAGTCCATGGGGTCGCAAAGGGTCAGACATGACTGAGCGACTTTCACACCACCATTGAGAAGATCATATGGTTTTATTATTCCATTTGTTAAGATGTTATATCACACCATTTAAAATACTGCAGGTATTTAAAAATCCTTACATTTCTGTGATAAATCCAATTTGATCATGGTGTATAATCCTTTTAATGCATTACTGAATTCAGATTGCTAATATTTTATTGAGGATTTTTGCACCCATGCTTATGGGTGATATTTGACATGTAACCTTTCTTGAAAAGCTGTTGTATTGGTGCTGAACTATTTTAGCTTTTTCTTGACTATAGAAGTTTTGATCTCACCATCAAATCTAAATGAGAGCTTTGCTGAGTATTCTTTGTTGTACATTTCCCCCTCTTTTGTCACTTTAAATATACTGTGCTACTCCCGTCTCGCCTAGAATTTCTGGTATAAAATTAGCTGAAATGGGTGCTCCCTTGTGTGTAATGTGTTACTTTTCTCTCACTGACTTCAATATTCTCTCTTTATCTTTAATTTTTGCCACTTCAATTACAATGTATCTCATTGTATTCCTCTTTGGGTTAATCCTAAATGGGACTCTCTACACTTCTTGGACTTGGATGTTTGTTTCCTTTCTCAGGTTAGGGAAGTTATTAGCTATTATTTTTTCAATTATGTTCTCAGCTCTCTTTTCTCTCTCTTCTTCTTCTGGAACCACTTTAATGCAAATATCAGTGCACTTGATGTTGCCCCAGAGTCCTCTTAAACTGTCCTCATTTCTTTTCATAATTTTTTTCTGTTCAGAATCAGCAATTTCCACTACTCTGTCTTCCAGCTCACTGATCCATTCTTCCATATAATTTAGTCTACAGTTGATTCCTTATAGTATATTTTTCATTATTTATTATATCCTCTATTTCTACAGGTGGTGAGTTCTTTATAATTTCCAACTTTGGGATAAAAACTTCTAACTTCCCAATCTGTGAATTTATCCTTCTCTCAAGTTCTTTGATTGTGTTTAGAATCACTACGTTAAAGTCTCAGTTCAGTTCAGTTCAGTCCAGTCGCTCAGTTGTGTCCGACTCTGCGACCCCATGAATAGCAGCATGCCAAGCCTCCCTGTCTATCACCAACTCCTGGAGTTCACCCAGACTCACGTCCATCGAGTCAGTGATGCCATCCAGCCATCTCATCCTCTGTCGTTCCCTTCTCCTCCTGCCCCCAATCCCTCCCAGCATCACAGTCTTTTCCAATGAGTCAACTCTTCGCATGAGGTGGCCAAAGTATTGGAGATTCAGCTTTAGCATCATTCCTTCCAAAGAAATCCCAGGGCTGATCTCCTTCAGAATGGACTGGTTGGATCTCCTTGCAGTCCAAGGGACTCTCAAGAGTCTTCTCCTACACCACAGTTCAAAAGCATCAATTCTTTGGTGCTCAGCTTTCTTCACAGTCCAACTCTCACATCCATACATGACCACTGGAAAAACCATAGCCTTGACTAGATGGACCTTTGTTGGCAAAATAATGTCTCTGCTTTTCAATATGCTCTAGCCTGGATATATAGCCTTTCTCCACCTCACTTAGTTCTTATACTGTTGTATCTTGTTCTTTCATTGGGAACTAGTTCCTCTGCCACCCCATTTTGTCTAATTGCTATGTTTATCCATCTGGTGGTTGGCTATGTTTCCTGAAATTGAAAAAGTAATCTTTTGTAGTAGAAGTCCTATGTATCTCAGCAGCACACTCCCTTCTCATCACCAGAGTTATATGCTCTAGGGGTCCCACTATGATGGTTGTATGGGTCTTTTTGTTGTGAAAAGCTGACTATCTGTGCAGTCTGGCAGGTTTGGTTGGACCTTAGTCCATTTGGTTCCCAGTCCTATCTTGTGTAGAAGCTGCCTGCCACTGTTTGGCTGACTGAGGAACCCTAGGTGGCCCTGGGGCTAGTGCTACATTACTTATGAGTGGAGTCAAGGTTCAGGAAAACCCAGGATTGCTGCCTGCCCACTGGTGGGTGAATCCAAGTCCTAGGACTAGTACCAGCCTACTGGCAGGCAGGGATGGGTCCTGGTTACAGGGCCTAAAGGTTCCAGAACAAGTGTTAGATTTCTGGTGGGTGGGGCCAGTTCTGGACACAGTTGGCCCAATGTGCCTTAAGACTTTGTTGGCCTGTTAGTGGGGCAGGTCCAAAACCTAGCCCATCCCATGCTGGATCTGGCATGTTAGTGATTGGGGTGAATTCACAACCTGTGGGACTGTGATTTACTTTTGACTAGTATCTGCTTTATTGAAAGCTTTAATACCTAGTAGAGTTACACACCCTTCGTAGATACTTTTAAGTAGTTTCCTGGCTATTCTTGTGTATTTTATTTCTGCATATGACACTTGGTATTAAATTATCTGGCCATGTAAAATATTAGTTTGTTGGTATTTGTTCTGAACAGGGCAATTTGCAGGTGGCTCAAGTGGTAAAAAATCCAACTGCCAAGGCAGGAGACGCAAGAGACGTGGGTTCAATCCCTGGGTCAGGAAGATCCCCTGGGGTAGGAAATGGCAGCCTACTGTAGTAATCTTGCCTGGAGAATTCCATGGATAGAGGAGCCTGGCAGGCTACAGTCCACAGGACACAAAGAGTTGGACATGACTGAGCGACTAACACTCTCACTTTCATTATGTATCCAAATTATAGCTCTTTATTTGTTAATACTTGCAGATATTTTAACAAATGCTATACATGGAATAACTAAAAATAGACAAGTCTTGTTTAATCTACTGAAACTCTAAATGAACCTTAAAGTTGTATCATAAGAAGCTCAGATTGTCAAATTGATAAATTTCAACTAAGCCTCAGTAAGTTCAGTAAAACTTAAAAAACAAGAAAGAAAAGAAAGTCATCAGACTCATGTTTCAGTAGCCCTACTTAGAAGCACTAATAAATGGGCTTCTCAGTAGGCAAAATACTCTGAAATCTTGGCATATGACAATTGTAGAGGTTAAACACTCAACTACAAACCCCATACATTTCCCAATATTCAAACCAGTACAATATTCAAACACCAGTACAGGTGTTGTAGTATACTGAATTTAGGAAATATAGATTTCCTAAATTTATAAGGAAATTATAAATTTAGGAAATTTAGGAATTTAGGAATTCCTAAATTTAGGAATGAGATTGAGAAGTCAAAAGAATAGATATTTGGACACCAGTCATTCATTCCTTTAGTAGTTTTAAAGAAGACCAATTATGTGAGTTCACGTTCTGTATGTGTATAAAGTGAGAGGAAATATTACAAATTAAAAAGAGAAAAGAGACATAACAACTGAACACACTGTGTGACCCAAATTTGTTTTTTTTTTTTTTTCCTATAAGGACATTATTAGAAAAGCTGGAACATTCTGAATAAAGCCTCTAGTTCAGATAATATTATATCACTATTAATTTAATCATTTGACAATTATACTATGCATATATAAAAGAATGTCCTTGTGTTTTAGGAAATACACACTGAAGTGCTTATGGGTAAATATTCCAAAAAGTAAAAAGAAGGAAAACTATAAAGCAATATGACAAAATAGTAACATTTGGGAAGTAAGAATTAAGGATACATGGGAATTCTTAGCTGATTGTACTTTCCATGAATCTCAAATTTTGTCAAAATAAGCTAATTTTTTTAAAAAAGATATAAACAAAAATATCTCTCCCTATTATAAATTTTAATTTGATGTATGAACCATGGTAGTTACTTAACATCTGTTATAATTGGTACTCAACCAAATCAGAATTATAGCAAGACTGCATTTTATGTGTATAATAGTGTAGAATAAAATATGTGCTCTTTTTATTATACAGAAAATATTTTAGAATAAAATGTAATTTTATGCAATCCTTATGATCATGTGTAAATGCTTTATGTGAATGTCATATAATTTAATGTTCCTAATGGAATGTTTATAAATTTATATTCATCAAGAGCATTTCTCTTGATGGAAGTAACTGTAAAGACATCTGTAGTCAGAACATTAGACTCCTCCCCTTTCTTTTCCTCCTCTTTCTTAGACCTCTTCCACTGTCCTTGGGCATAGCCTTTGGAATGGACCCTAGGGTTGAAAGATAGGGCTTTATCTGTGCCAAACAAAGGGATAAAAACTAGATCTGGAGTGTGGTTTGCAACGAAGGGTGAGGGGAAACAGAAGATATCTTCTTTGGGCTCTGTTTTTCTTCTATCAAGATGCCCTGATTCTCTTGGGAACACTCAAGCCTAGGAAACCTTGTGTGTGGTTTTGTTAGGCCAGCTCTGTCCTTGGGCTAGAAAGTCAAACTAGTTTTCCCATTGTTTGCTGCTTTGCTTCTTGTATTTACCTTTTATTGTTGTGTAAGTGGGTATGGTTCTGAGAAGATAAGAAGCTATTTTTCCATTTTGGTTGTAGGTCAATGGTTGATTCTAGTGTAGGTATTCACATTTGAGGGTAGTGTTCCAAGGGACAACTGACTTTATTTTGCATGTTTAAATTTTCTCACTATCTGTAAGAAGTGTTACCTATAGGAGAATGGAAAATGAGGATTTAAGCATCCTCAGCAAACATTATCTTCCAATTCTAACACAACATACAACATTGCAAAAAGAAGCACTTTTGAGAAACTGATATTTCTTTGAAGGGTCTTCTTGTAATGTTTGCAGAAGTGTTTTTAAGAATGCTTAAACGAATGTTGCTGTGTTCAATTTACATAGCCTTGCCTGGAGAGTCCCAGGTACGGGGGAGCCTGGTGGGCTGCTGTCTATGGGGTCACACAGAGTCGGACACGACTGAAGTGACTTAGCAGTAGCAGCAGCCGAAATCTAATTCAAACCATAATCAACAATGACACTGTGAGAAAGTAGAGAGAGAAAGAGTTAAGCAAGTGCTGTCTGATTCAAAAGGTACAATATGGGAACATTTAATTATAACTGGAATATTATCATATAAATGTGTAGATTAGAGCCAAATTTTATGAAGGATGATGAATCAGGACCAGTCTAATGATCCTATAATCTGGGCAGAATTCCTCTGGCAAACATTCTTCATCTTAAAAAGACAAAGGATTTTTGCTGAAATGATAACTAATGGGTGTTAAGCTCTATATGTCAGGTAAAAATAAATCAATTATAATTTATTTGCAATTAAAATTGCTAAATGGTCAATTCTGCAAACTGGCAAAAACAATTTTTAGCCCACATCCTGGGTAAGAGTTTAGTGAGCCTCGCAACTAACGAAACGCCTGCACACTTATCTCAGGATGTGCAGTACTCCATTTGGGAAGATTACCACACATTCTACTTCATTTGTTTGTTTCCTTCCACATCTTTTTACCAGATAATAATAAAAAATGAAGACAGAAGTCATTAACGCATTAAACATTCTAGGGAACTTCCTGTCAGTATTTTAATAACTGCTGTAGGGATTACAATATCTTTGTTTAGCCCTCACAGTATGGGAATACACACCAAAAGGACATATTGTCCTTTAGGCTTGAGTACCTTGAACTGACCTGAATATAAGGTGCATAAAATTTGCAAAAGCAATATTATTTTAATGGAATCAAACATACACTGCTTAAATATTGATAAAATAGTTCAGCTAAAGATAATCTGCAAGATATGGTGTTTAGAATATTTATTTGAAAGCTTGCCAATTATATCAAACTGTCCAAAGATTACTTTGTATCAAAAGCTCAAAACTACTGGCGTTGATCTTGTTCTCTTTGAAAGAAAAAATATTTTAAAAGAAAATTCATACAGATCTTAAAGTTGACCTTAAAAATATTATAATAATGTATTTTTCTGAACAAATGCAGGTATTAGAGGAGGGAAGGATGTATATAGGAGTGAAACTAGCTTACTTGATGTCTTTTCCATGACTAACATATTTTTGGCATTATACACATATATATTATGGACAGGCTGGCATATATGAGGCTTATGTATGTAAGAATATTTCAATAGTGAAAACTATGTGAATATGATAATCAGTTACCAAGTGTTACATGTTATTATCTACCTTTTAAATTCGTTAACATAAACTGTCTTTACATGAAAAGGTCACATGTCATTTTTGGAAAAAAAAAATGATTTGGCAAAACTAATATAATATTGTAAAGTTTAAAAATAAAATAAAATTAAAAAAATATTAAACTCATCTCTGAGAAGCCCCACAATAAGCTAATTTAACATTAAAAAAAAAAATGGAATATACGAATGAGGTTAGAAAGTTAATGTTAACCCAGAACAAAGCTAGTAAATCTGAAAGGAAAGGTAAAATTGGAACCCAAAGTTTGGGATTCTGAACTTGGTATCCTCACTCTTTGTGTTTGTTACAAAAAATTTCAAACTTCATTAAAAAATAGAGGAAATCTTGCAAATGAACTCCATGCCCATCACTCAATTTCAACAAGCATCAGGATTTTTGCCCCATTTTTAAAATCTATCACTTTTTTTTTTTCCCTTTGCTAAAGTAGTATAAATCTAATTCCTGGTATCATATCATTTCATCTCCAAATTACATCTCTATGCATTTTTTTCAAAAATATAGGACATGTTTTAACCTAAGAATAAGTCCATTTTTATCCCTAAACAAAAACTGATGATATTTGAAGCATTGTATATCTGGTCCCTAATTCAATTTCCCTGATAGCTTCAGAATTTTTTTTTAGTTGATTTGAATCAATATCCAATCCACACATTGCATTTGTTTGCTATGTTTCTTGTTTCTTTAATGCAGAACAGCTCCCTCACTTTTTCTTCTATTCAGTTCAGTTCAGTCGCTCAGTCGTGCTCTTTGTGACCCCATGAATCACAGCACACCAGGCCTCCCAGTCCATCACCAACTCCTGGAGTTTACCCAAACTCATGTCCATCGAGTTGGTGATGCCATCCAGCCATCTCATCCTCTGTCATCCCCTTCTCCTCGTGCCCTCAATCCCTCCCAGCATCAGGGTCTTTTCCAATGAGTCAACTCTTCGCATGAGGTGGCCAAAGTATTGGAGTTTCAGCTTCAGCATCAGTCCCTCCAATGAACACCCAGGACTGATATCCTTTAGGATGGACTGGTTGGATCTCCTTGCAGTCCAACTGACTTATTGGAGAAATCAGATTAGTTGTTCTATAGCATGTTCAGCATTCTGGATTTGTATATTGAATTCATTTTATGTCATTTAGGTTGTTTTTCTATTTTCTCATATTCCTGTAAGTCTGACAGAAATTGAACCATTAAGAAAACAATACTTCCTAGGTGGTTCCATATAATGCATTAGAACCAGGCCTACAAGCCTAGAAGAAAGGGTATTATCTTCTTTGCAAGCATTACATATTACCTTCCTTTACCCTACTCTATAAACTTTATCTCTAGGAACAATCGTTAGCATGAAGGCTAGCCAAAGTCCAAGGTGTGCAATGGAATGTTTTGTTTTGGGGGGCGAAAATCATTAGAAATCATTAGTAAATGGAAGTTTAGTGCCAACCTAGTTACTCTATCATTTCACCAAGTAGTACAAACCAAATCTGATATTCAATTGCCACAGAGACCTAGCAGACAGTCTGAATGATGAAGTCCCTGGAGGAGACTTTGGCAGAATGACAAGAGAAGATACTGCTCAGCAGGAAGATAAGCTGAGTATGACACATACACACTGGAGACTGCAGTGTGGATTTACCATTTTCTTCCCAGGAAACAGTTGCCTCAGTCACAGTGTGAAAATAGAAGAAGATATAAGATTAAAAAAAAAAAAATGAAGCATAGGGAATAAGGCAGAAAGATATTTGCTCCATAGTATTGTCACATATGCATTTGCATACACACAGTTTTTGTCATACAGAAAAAGACAGTTTGACTTTGGACAGAGTTGAAGGGTTTACTTTGGAGTCATCAAACCAAATGAGGTGACTCTAGTGGGATAAATAAAAGAGAAGCAGAAGTGTGATATTGATAAGACTGACAGAAATTTGTAGAAAGAAGAAAGAACTGGAAGTCCATCCTTTGGCTCTTTATTTTGATTGCTAACTTATTCCACAGGAAGATGTCCTTCTCCTAACTCCAAGAATCCTAATCTTGGAGGGATTAATCCTCCAAGTGTCCAAGAATCAAGGCACATTTTGTCGCAATTTAGGAGTTAAAATGTGTTTAGTGGTTCAGAAATATGTTACAGTGACTCTTGGGAGAAATCCTGATGAGAAGAAATCCTTGTTCTTGGCACCCTTACTGAGTTTTTTTTTTTTTTTTTCCTTCTTAATTTTACAGAAGTATAGTTGATTTACAATGTTGTGTTAATTTCTGCTGTGCAGCAAAATGATTCAGTTACACATATGCATATATATATATTCTTTTTCATATTCTTTTCCATTTTGGCATACCTTTATCAAAGTATTTGTGATCTTTTTTAGTTTCAAGTATGACATTAATTTAAGCCAGGTAAGTACATTGCTAAATGTACTGAAATTTAGCCAGTCACTGTAGGCAATTTGTTGTTTACTTCTCAGAGTTGTTCGTAAGCAGAAACCTAAGTAAACTGAGCAGTTGCTGCTGCTTCTAAGTCACTTCAGTCATCCGACACTGTGCGACCCTATAGACGGCAGCCCACCAGGCTCCCCTGTCCCTGGGATTCTCCAGGCAAGAACACTGGAGTGGGTTGCCATTTCCTTCTCCAATGCAGGAAAATGAAAAGAGAAAGTGAAGTCACTCAGTCGTGTCTGACTCTTCAGGACCCCATGGACTGCAGCCCACCAGGCCCCTTTATCCATGGGATTTTCCAGGCAAGAGTACTGGAGTGGGTTGCCATTGAAGTTAAAAGACAAAGAATTCGTTTGTGTGAGCTGCCGTAACAAAGTAACACAAACTGAATGGCTTCAGCAACAAACGTTTACAGAGACTAGAAGGCAGAGGCCAAGGCGTCAGCAGGGTTGGTTCCTTCTGAGGGCTAGGGGGGCGAATCTGTTAGATGCTTGTCCAGGCATATATGGTGGTTTGCTGGCTGTTTTTGGTGGCCTGTGGGCTGTTGAAACATCACCCTACTCTCTGGCTTCATTTTCATATGATGTTCTCCTGTGTGTGTTTGGGTCCAAATCTCTCCTTTCGTAAAGACTTGAGTAAAATTAGATTAGGGGCCTACCCTATTGTGTCCTTACAACTTAACTGTGTACATCTGCAACCAATTATAACTAATTGCAACAAGGACCATATTTCCAAATAAAGTCATATTCTGAGGTACTGGGGATAGGACTTCAACTTATGAATTATAGGGGAGGACACATTTCAACCCATAACATCCAATATATCATTTAGACTTAGATGGTAAAATATTTGAATTCTCAACCTCAGTTTTACTGATACATTGAATCTGCTGATTCTTTGTTGGGTGGAGGTATGGGCTGTCCTCTACACTATAGAATACATCATCCTGCACCTCTACCAACTAAAGATCAGTAGCACCTCAACCCCCAGTCATGGCAATCAAAAATGTCTTCAGATATTACCAAGAATCCCCTGGGATGGAGGGATAGCCTCAGCTAAGAACCCACTGAATGATTAGATAGCTTTTAAGTTATTTCTGTATGTCTACAGATCTGAAAATTATCATGACTCAGAAGCAAGTTAGCTCTTATTATTCCCCTTAGCAATAGTAATTAAAGAAGAGTTAACTTGTTTTTCAAAGTGTTAAGTTTGTATTTTATTTTTATATCTAGATAAAAAATATTTTTCTCTAAAATGGATTTCTCTATTTTCTCATCTGTATCTCTCTGCATTTTTATTTTGATCTTATAAAAATTAATTGAAAGTGAAGTGAGGTATAGGCAATGGAAGGAGCTGTGTTAACAGGGGAAAATAAAGCAACATATACTTCCGATCTACATAAAATAAAATAAAATAGATAAATTGTGTGTGTGTGTGTGTGTGTATGTGTAAGGGTATACTTAGATGGGCCAGCCAAACAATTGACATGAAAATTTGGTTTTATCATCAAGTGAGTCAAGAGAGGTAGAATCATACACTTATTTGGGTATTGTAACTCTGTTTTGGCATGGACTGTTTTATTTAAAAAAATGAACAGTCATTATAGATCAATTTTCAGAGATAGGCAATACAGTTGACCGTGTTAAAGCTTCTTAATATAACCCTGTAAAAACTGGAGACTCAAATAGAGAATCCCTGTATGCATATAATTAATATAATGCTTCAAAAAATAGGCCTAAATAAATTCTGGTGATTTGAAAGAAAAAAATCCTTATTCCTTGCACATTTGTTATTGAAATGTTTTTAGTGTATCTTTTCGTAAATCTTGATAAAATGAGTACAATATTACTTCCTTGCCTTGAAAATATACAAAGAAAGAAGAAAAATAGACATCCTTTGGCCAGTCTCAATATCTCTTACCCAAATGACTCTCTAATAAGGAATATAACAAATTTAGATGAGTTGAGCAAATCTTTTACTCTTTAGGTTTCTATTTTGTAAAATAATAACAGTGAAATGACCAAAAGTTTAATAATAAGTATTAGAGCAATATCACATCCCCCACGTTTTTTCTTTTGGAATAAACACTGGACCCCATGACATGCTCCTAGACATTTATTTGGAACAGAAGTCAAAAATAGTGTCTGATGGACTGTACTTGTCTGCAGCTATGTTTTATTGCAGCAGACACTTTCCTTTTCATTTTCTTTGGTTTAAATTCATTAAAAGAAATAGAATCAGAACTTTTCCTTTAAAAATCCAAGGTTTCAGATTTTCTTGAGAAATCAGCAGCTCTGAAATTTCTGATTACGCATTCTTACACAACAATCAGCTGATAAGAGTTCAAAAGCTGTAGGGATTTTTTTGGGTATGTTTTTCTGTAGGCTACTGGGCCCATCACTGTCAGTTTTCCCCAATAATGTCTAATGCTAGATGTTTTATGTTTTGTTGTTGTTCAGTTTCTCCCCTGGCTCAGTGGTAAAGAATCTGCCTGCAATGCAGAAGCCACAGGAGACAGGAGAGTTTGATCCCTGGGTCGGGAAGATTTCCTGGAGGAAGAAATGGCAACCCACTCCAATATCCTTGCCTGGAGAATCCCTATGGACAGAGGAGCCTGATGGGTGACAGTCCATGGGGTTGCAAAGAGTTGAACCCAACTGAAGCAACTGACTGGTTTGATATCCTTGCTGTCCAATGTACTCTCAAGAGTCTTCTCCAACATCACAATTCAAAAGCATCAGTTCTTTGGTGCATGGTCCAACTCTCACATCCATACATGACTATTGGAAAAACCACAGATTTGATTACAGCAAAATGTAGTGAAATTTTGCTGTAGCAAAATGATGTCAGAAAATGATGTCTCTTCTTTTTAATATGCTAACTAGATTTGTCATAGCTTTCCTCCCAAGGAGCAAGCATCTTTTAATTTCATGGCAGCAGTCATTGTCTGCAGTGATTTTGGAGCCCAAGAAAATAAAATCTGTCACTGTTTCCACTTTTTGTCCATTTAATTGCCATGAAGTGATGGGACCAGATTCCATGATCTTTGTTTTTTGAGTGTTGAGTTTTAAGCCAGCTTTTTCACTCTCTTTTTTCACTCTCATCAAGAGGTTCTTTAGCTCCTCTTCACTTTTTGCCATTAGAGTGGTATCATCTGCATACCTGAGGTTGTTGATATTTGTCCAGGCAATCTTGATTCCAGGTTGTGATTCATCCAGCCTGGCATTTTGCATAATATACTCTGCATATAAGCTAAATAAGCAGGGTGACATTATACAGCCTTGACATACACCTTTCCCAATTTTGAACCAGTACTTTGTTCCATGTCTGGTTCTAACTGTTGCTTCTTTACCAGCATACAGGTTTCTCAGGAGACAGGTAAGGTGGTCTGGTAGTCACACATCATTCAGAATTTGACATAGTTTGTTGTGATCCACACAGTCAAAGTTTTATGTATGTGTTTGTTCTCTTCTAGCTTAATCCATCAATTTTATGACCCTAAAGATATCATAAACACTTGCCGTTTCAACTTAAAACTTGAAATCATTTTAGTTTAAAGAAACATGTATGAGAACACTTCCATTCAAAATTATGACAAAAATATAAGGCATCATTATGAAGGTCAAGAATCTGAACCCACAAGGGTTTTTTTTATTTATACATTCAACAAAAGTTTTTGCCACTAACTCACTGGCACTGTTAGAAGCAAATTACGTCTCTCATCTAAACTGATACCTTGAGTATTGCAAAATGATACTTCTTTCGCCAGCTAAAAGAAATCTTAGCATTAGTTAACCTATCCAAACCTCACTTTCCACTTCTAAAATAGAAAAAGTAGTTTTTGCTTATTGCATAAGCTTATGTAAGTATTTTAAAAAGATAATGTACTTTGTTTAAAATTATGTTTGGTTGAGTAAGCATTAATTAAATGTTACCTATTATTATTCTTGCTATAATTATTCTAGTAACTCACTCACTCATTCTGTAAATAATCGTCATGTCTTATATCCCCACTGATTCAAACAAATGAGTAATTAACTTTACTTGTATCTGCTTAGGTCCATCCATCTCCAAAAAATGTAATAGATAACATTAAATACTAGTGCAACTGTTCTCATTGCTGGGTGGCTTTGACTTTTGACCCCATGAGAGAGTTAATTTCTGCAGACATTTTTGATCGTCAAGACTAGGGGTATGTGATATTGTTATCTAGTGGATAGAAGCCAAAAATATTCTTAAATAATCTTCAATACACAGGACAGAACCCATAACAAACAAACATATGGTCCAAAATATTAATAGTGTGGGATTTGAGAAAACTGCATTAGAGAGATATTTACTGATATAACTTAAAGAATTACTATTATGAAAGAGGGTAAAAAGAAATAATCAGAAAAGGGAGATATGTCTAGAGAAAGTCCAAATGACAGTCATAAGGTGTTTTTATTTGTACTATATATTCCTCAAAGAAGTTTTCATTGTCAAATGAATTGTTTTTCTTTGGACTATAGAAGTTAGACTATAGACTTTCAAAAGAAAGCTTTTAGAATCAGAATAGATCTATCATTTTAACACCTGACTAAACTGCTGAAACCAAAATAAATTAAATCCCCCAGTGGATCACTAGCCATGTGTGCCAGTCTGCTTCTAAAATTAATACATGTAATGTCATGCCTTGAAACCAGTTTCCATAGTTTTTCTCTGGGATATATAATACATCAAACTTTAAAGGTCCCTAGACATCTATAAAACCAATTTTTGTGTAAGACTCATCTGTTAGCATTAACTATTTACATAAAGACTAAATTGGTTATCAAATTTGCAATCTGAGCACCTGGATAAAAACTTCATATAATTTTTTTTTCACTCTGTCTCACTTTATCAAACAGGAAACTAAAAACAGTCTCTGGTTTTCAAGACAGTGGAAGAATCTGTGAAAATCAACCAGCCATTTCTTCTAGTATGCTATTGTTTTTCAGAGCCATAATTGTTTCTTGGGTCCGAAGTTCTTTCATTTCTATTTTTCCTCAAAGACCTGCAGTAATTTATATGCAACTTAAAAAAACAAATGCATTTTATTTGTAGATGGAAGCAATATCTTTGGAGACATTAGTAGCCATTGACCCCAAAAGCAATCAATGAAAGAAAAGCAACAGCACTCATAACCTGGGAAAAAGAGCACCAAATAAAATAAGGTTACATCTCCTTTCTCACAAAAGAGAATCATGAGGCTCTTAAAAGAGATCATTTATGGCCATATTGTTCATATAATATGTTATAGTTTCCTCTTGTCTTTTACTTCATGTATTTTTTACTGAACTAGAGGAAGAAGCCATATGCTATCATGTTTTATAATGATACTGTGTTCAGAATCTACACACTAGGTTTTATTCTAATTTTGCTAATCGCTTCATTTATTTCTCTGTAATACTGAAGTATACATCTGTGTGCAAGTGTTTGTGTGTGTATCTAAACATCCTTGTGAAAGTTTCCATTAATTTTCTATTTTAATTATTTTCTTACAATACCTAGGATGCTGAACCAAAAGTTCAAAACATAAGTGAAAAATGTGCTTGATGCAATGCTTAGCCCCATTGATTTTTTCCAGGGCATGTACAATGGAATAGCTTTCCACTTGAATTTACGAAACTAAGATTTCAGGTGCCATTGAATAATTTTTGAAAAGGAGCTAAGAATCCCAGGGAAGAAGATTTTAAAAAAAGAGAGACAACATCAAATGATGATAAAGGGATATTTTACTAACATTTTTAGGAGAAACAGGAAGCTGTGTGAAATTTAAGAGAGATTAAGAGAGTCCTTGATGATAACTACAATCTCACTGGTTCAAAGAAACTATAAGACAAAACATAAGTTTATCACTAAGACAGAATTCAAGTACTGCACAAATGCTATATATATGGGACATTTTGCTTCTATTTGTAAATATATGACATCTTTTTCTCCTAAAGTTCCATGACTGATAACTCTAAATGCTTAAGTCTGAATAGGATATTCATATTTAAAAATAAAAAGGAAATGAACAAAATTTATTAATTAAATAAGCCACAAAACTGGGATAGTGAAAGAGGAAAAAAGAAGACTGAACAATTAATGTTCAATATGAAGCTTGGTGGGCCAAAGTGTTTAAAAATCAATATATATCATCAGGAACCAATGATAACAGATCTGTGGAAATGAATAACAGAAAGATAACTGTAGGTATTTGACTCTCAATTTTAAAATAATACACTTAAAGTTTGCTTTGTGTTTTCTGCCTATTTATCCCAGGCCTAAAATGATTGCTTACAGCTGACAGCTTGCTGGTCTCCTAGTGATTTCAATAATTATCTCTATTGAGTTAGCGTATTGATCTGTAGCTGCAAGCCATTTCAAAATTCCCCTTTTATCCTACTAGAGGTAATAGAATTAATGAGCCTCTTTGCCAAACATAGCAGGAACACTGGGTACACAATTAGGTCACAATATGAAACTGAAAAAATAAAGCAAATTTAAATGAAAATTTTGAGCTAAAATAAATGTATATAAGGCAGTTTTTTTCTGTTTAATTTGTTAAATATTGACACAATAACTGGGCTTCCATGGTGGCTCAGATGGTAAAGAATCCACCTGCAATTCAGGAGACCTAGGTTAGATCCCTGGGTCAGGAAGATCCCCTGAAGAAGAAAATGGCAACCCACTCCATTCTTGCTGGAAAATTCCATGGACAGAGGAGGAGCCTGGCAGACTCAAGTCCATGGGGTCACAAAGAGTCTGAAACGACTCAGCAACTAATACTTTCACTTTCCTTTTCAGGCATGCTGTTAAAACAACAACCGAAGAAATCAGATTGATTGATTATTGCATTTTCAGACTATCCTGTGCTAATATGAGTAGTAAAGCAGCTCAATACTGCTTAATACTCAAAGTAATTTTGAGTTAGAAAAGTACTTAGTAATTTAAAAAAAAATCATCCATGGTTGTTACATTTGTGATAAGTTTCTGAGTTCCAGTTCTGCATCAGCATGCCTGAAATAAAATCTGGGGCTTTGCTTACTTTCTAGCTGTGAGACTTTGTTTCAGTGTCCTTGTCTGTAGAATGGGTATAGAATTGTACTTTCTTCAGGAGATTCTTCTGAGGAGTCAATAAGAAAGCAGGTCATGGGGAAGGTGGACCATGGGAGAAGATGCCTTTATACAATCTATAAAGTTCCATCAAAATAGACAAGTGGTTAGATGGCTCAAGGAATGGTTCCAAGTGAACTCTTAAAAAAATAATTTGGGTTGAGAAAGTGTATTGCCTATTGTTCAAAATCACAAATTAATAGAATGGGAATATGTCCAATCACAGGTTTTAAAACATTTTTCCAGAGGCATTCACTTTTACTTTGCAAATAATTACACAAACCTGGGGATACAGACTATTTGAAATGATGAGAAATGAGGGAAATTATAAAATTTTTTCACTCCTATACAAAAAAGTATATTTACTTGTTTGACTGGGTACTTTTAATTGTTTATAAGAAGGATTTTCAAAGCTATCTAATAATAAAAGACCTAAAACTATAGGATAAATGGAGTAAATAGGCTAAACATTTGAAGTAGATACTATTAAGGAAAAAATTCAAAACTATATATTTCCTAGTTGGTATTCCTAATAAACATAGGTATTATTACAACCTGTGCCTTAAATGTCCCCATTTACAATTAGAGCTATACCCTTAGTTTAAAGAATCATGGTTTTGAAAAGTAGAGAGGTTACCACTGGCTGGCCACTGTTTTTTAAAAGTAAAAACAATCAGACTGCTATTTCTTTACTTTGAAAAATTGCAATTTTTAAAAGTAAGGTAGGCATCAGTGACTGGAAAAATTGCAGAATCAGTGGCTGGAAAAAATCATTTTGATCAATTTATCATCACAACAAGTTTGTTTTTGACTTGCTCATTTGCAACCACCCTGCCCCAAGAAAAACACACTCAGTTTATTTGCAGTCAAATCACATGCTTTCCATGAAGTAGGAGTTGAGCAGCTGCATTTATTCTTGCTCCAAGTGCAAGGTTGGGCCAAGAGCAAGGGCCCTGTGAGAGTGGGTTTCCAGCAAAGAAACGGTGCTGGCAGAGGAGGACACTGCCTCCCATAGCTAAGAGCTTCCAATGCAAGCACAGGAAAGGAACAGTCCAACAGAGAGGCGATTTGACAGCTGTTTCTGCTGACTGTCTCTAAGAACTGCTAGATACCTGAGGAAACAAAATGACAGAGCACCTAAATTACTCCTTGTCTCTGGGACTGGGCCTGAAATACTCAAGGAACAACGTGCTCAACTGCTAACCGAAGTCAGCTGTGCTCTTTTTGTTTGGGTACACATCTTATTTATAAAACCAACTTGAGAATAATAATTTCATATATGAAAAGATATAGGGAAGTCCAAGGGAAGAAAAACCAGCCAAAAACCCTGACATATCCTCCTTTGAAATCAATTTGCTTTAAAAACGAAGTTTTTTTTTTAAGTCAAATTTAATTTTAGAATTATACTAGTTTTAAAAGTATACCATGTTTACAACAAATTTAAAATACAAACTAGGCAATAGAGAGAAGATTGGCTATAACATAAAACAGTATACATGACCTAAACATTTAAACAAAGGCTTAAGATCAATGAAAAAAAAATAAAGACTGAAGAACGAATAAAAATTGAAAAGACTGTCATTGATATCTACATAAAAATAAGATACAATAACATTTTTTAAAAGTCATTCTCTGTAGAAATAGTTCAGATTTTACATTACTGTGAACTAGGCAAATTTTTATATATATAGCTATATTAGTGGCTAAAATTTTGAAACCCAATGATGTAAGAAAAGAAAAATCAGCTTCCAGCCCCCCACCCTCAATGGTTGCCTTTTACAGAAAAAAGTATATTATCTAATTTCCCTTTGTATTCTAAATATCTAAAGACAAGGTTTTAAAAGATAATGATTGTAGAACAAGAACTATAGCCAAATTTTAGTTCACATAGTATGAGATTTGGCAAACTATAGCTTGTGTACCAAACTTGATCCACCACTTGTGTAAATAAAATTTTACTGTAACGTAGTCATGTCCATTCATTTACATGTTGCATATGGCTGCTTCCAGATTATGTAAGAGTAATTGCAATGGAGACTGTATGGTCTGCAAATTTAAATTTTACAGTGGTAAATATTAGGTATTTCCTATCTGGTTTTTTTACACAAAAATGTTGCCAATCCCTGATATAAAATTTGCTAACCCCTGATCAAAAGAGTATATAAAAATTTAGAAGGATTATCTCATATTTATTTTTCCTATGAAGATATTATACAAAATAAATTTGGGGAAAACCCTGTAAAACACAAAGTGTAAATAACTGTCATGTTACTATGAAATCTATTTACATGTAAAAATTTTCTAGAACAGAAGAGGCTAACAGTATAATATATACTTATTATTGTAAGCAATTGAGATAATGTGTGTGAAAATGCTTTGAACCCTGGAAAAAGCTAAACAGATTAATTAAATTATCATTAGGCACAAGACCATTAATTAGAGAAAGAGCTTGTTTACAATATACTAGCATACAATTTAGTTGTTAAATCATAGAGCAGGCATGGTTAATTTTACCTTTCCTTACTATTAATAACATGAATCTTGGTCTGGCTGTTTTGATTTCAAAGAATTGGGAACCAACCAAGTTAGTCCCAAGGTTCTTATCCTGGCTGCACATTATAGTCACCTGAAGAGCCTTCAAACAAAATACCAAGTGCTGGTCCAATATCCCAGATCTATTAAATTAGAACCTCTTGTTGATTTTCAAAAACTCACCAGACGCTTCTAATATGCAGCCAGGTTCAAGAAGCATGAACTGTTGAAATAAATATATAAATAAAAGGAACTGGTTTTTAGTGTTGATATGGAATGCAGAGATAAATTTCATGGGAAGCTAAGACTAAAATTCATAATAGCCCAGGGATTCATGGAACTTTGAATTAAGAAAGTTCCCATAAGAATAAACAGGCACAGATATGTGACTCAGTCCCATTTCTTTTGTCAACTTTTCTTCAGTTTCTATTCTCCCATAAATTTTTGGTCAGTAGTTCAGAGTTCTCATGGACCTCTGGTGTCAGTTCCAATTTATGGCAAAATTACAATAATCTTTTATTTTCCTATACCTAATTTCTTCATTTTTAAAAATTCAATCTAACCAACCAAAAAACCCTCAAGGTAAGATAGCTTTCCTCACTGTTTTTATTTCATGGCAGATTGTTAGTTACTGGGCATTCTTTTTAATTATCCGTCTTTGGTCTTGTAGCCAGTGTTTCTGGCTGAAGGGGGATAAACTAAAGAGTGCGAGCGCCAGCCAACAGGCACATGAAAGGTGTGGAGCACCATCAGTTACCAGGGAAATGGAAATCAAAAGCACACTGAGAGATAACATTACTTCTATTAGAATGACTATTGTCAAAGAGACAAAAAATAACAAGTGCTGGGTGAGGATATGGAGGAAAGAAAACTCCTGTGCACTCAAAAAATTAAAAATAGAGCTACCATATGATCCAGCAATTCTACTTCTGAATATTTATTCAAAGGAAATGAAAAGAGAAAGAAATACCCCTATGCTCACTTAAGATTATTTACAACAGCCTATGCATTTAAGCAACCTATGGCATTCAGTTGATGAACAGATGAATAAAGAAATTTATGTAAATATATACAGTGGGATATTCAGTTCAGTTCAATCGCTCAGTAATGTCCAACTCTTTGCGACCCCATGAATCGCAGCACGCCAGGCCTCCCTGTCCATCACTAACTCCTGGAGTTCACTCAAACTCACGTCCATCGAGTCAGTGATGCCATCCAGCCATCTCATCTTCTGTCGTCCCCTTCACCTCCTGACCCCAATCCCTCCCAGCATCAGAGTCTTTTCCAATGAGTCAACTCTTCACATGAGCTGGCCAAAGTACTGGAGTTTCAGCTAGACATTTTGCTCTAATTTTCATTAGTGGCTGGTATATTATAACTATGGGGTTTCCCAGGTGGCATTAGTGGCAAAGAACCTACCTGCCAACATTGCAATACGTGAACCGTGAACTTCCAGATGTTCAAGCTGGTTTTAGAAAAGGCAGAGGAACCAGAGATCAAATTGCCAACATCTGCTGGATCATCGAAAAAGCAAGAGAGTTCCAGAAAAACATCTATTTCTGCTTTATTGACTATGCCAAAGACTTTGACTATGTGGATCACAATAAACTGTGGAAAATTCTGAAAGAGATGGGAATACCAGACCACCTGACCTGCCTCTTGAGAAACCTGTATGAAGGTCAGGAAGCAACAGTTAGAACTGGACATGGAACAACAGACTGGTTCCAAATAGGAAAAGGAGTACGTCAAGGCTGTATACTGTAACCCTGCTTATTTAACTTCTATGCAGAGTACATCATGAGAAACGCTGGGCTGGAAGAAGCACAAGCTGGAATCAAGATTGCCAGGAGAAATATCAATAACCTCAGATATGCAGATGACACCACCCTTATGGCAGAAAGTGAAGAGGAATTCAAAAGCCTCTTGATGAAAGTGAAAGAGGAGAGTGAAAAAGTTGGCTTAAAGCTCAACATTCAGAAAACTGAGATCATGGCATCTGGTCCCATCACTTCATGGGAAATAGATGGGGAAACAGTGGAAACAGTGTCAGACTTTATTTTTGGGGGCTTCAAAATCACTGCAGATGGTGGCTGTAGCCATAAAATTAAAAGACACTTACTCCTGGAAGGAAAGTTATGACCAACCTAGATAGCATATTCAAAAGCAGAGACATTACTTTGCCAACAAAGGTCCGTCTAGTCAAGGCTTTGTTTTTTTCCAGTGGTCATGTATGGATGTGAGAGTTGGACTGTGAAGAAAGCTGAGTGCCAGAGAATTGATACTTTGGAACTGTGTTGTTGAAGAAGACTCTTGAAAGTCCCTTTGACTGCAAGGAGATGCAATCCGTCCATTCTAAAGAAGATTGGTCCTGGGTGTTCTTGGGAACGAATGATGCTGAAGCTGAAACTCCAGTACTTTGGCCACTTCATGCGAAGAGTTGACTTATTGGAAAAGACCCTGATGCTGGGAGGGATTGGGGGCAGGAGGAGAAGGGGATGACAGAGGATGAGATGGCTGGATGGCATCACCAACTCAATAGACGTGAGTTTGAATGAACTCCGGGAGTTGGTGATGGACAGGGAGGCCTGGCGTGCTGCAGTTCATGGGGTCACAAAGAGTTGGACATGACTGAGGGACTGAACTGAACTAAACTTTTATTAGTAGTTCCATTTTCTAAGCAACTTTTATAAACTTCTACATTACTTAGCCTAGTCAAAAGTTGTCAATTTCTAAAAAAAACAAACTCTTTCTTTTCCCACTAAACTTTGTCAGTCTTCTTTTTATCTGCTAAGCTCTGCAATGGTTTTCTGAAACTGCAACTAAATTTCTTCTTTTATACAGAGTTATTTAGCATTCTTGAATCAAGAGAAATAAACAATGACCATAAAACAATGTACTTCAAAACAAATATATCGTGTTGATCTCATTTTTTTTTTTTTTTTTTTATTTTCCTCACAAATGTCTTGGGATTTGGAAGGGCGTTTTTCTTTCAGTAATAAACCATTATCTTGTCACAGTGTATAATAATTCCTTTAGTAGAATTGTCTAAATATCCCCAAGTCTTTTTCTTTTTTCACTTGGTTAGCTTCAGCACTTAGATATTAGAATAAAATAGTGAGAAACTAAGTATAATGGCTTATGTTTTGGCAAGGGATCAACACAAGCTCTGTAAGTGAGGTGCCAGTTCCTCACTCATCATTTGAAACATATTTCATAGGCCTGAGCAGCATAATTTGTTTAGAATCAAGTCAGGGGTAAGAGACACAATAATTTTGTTTCCTTTTCACATGAGTTATATGGAATCTTTTAAATCTGAATAACACTCTTCTTTTATTGGCATGTTCTACACCAAGTGATTAATCTTTACACAGCGGCAGTTCAGTAGGCAATAATAAAAGGCGATACATTTTTCCTCAGTGATCTGTATCTGTCCTCTTTTGGGAAGAGTGAAACAGTAAAGCAAAAAGCATTTGCTCACATCTTCAAGTCACTTTTTATATTAAACATGTCCTTTTCTGTCTCATGATATTCTATTATACCCTGAATCATATTGCCAGTTCTTCTCAAGAACCCCAACTTGATATTTTCAATTGAATGTGGAAAAGGCATCTCAAGGAATAAATATCACAGTCAAAGTCATACTCTTCATTTTGTTTGTTTTGTTTTCTTTGCGAGAGGCAAGGTAGAATGAAGGTGTAAAGCAGAGGCTGGCAAACTATGGCCCATGGGCCCAATATAGCCCTCTGTTTGTGCATGGCCCTTGAAGTAAGAGTGCTTTCTACAGATAAACATTTGCAATCTATGATATGATAGGTAACATTGGAATCGATTTATCTGGAAAGCATCTTGCTTTGGCTAAATTACCTTGGGCTAGTTATGCAATCTCCCTATGCTTTAACTACTTCACAGCTCATATGCTTAGAAAAAAAATAAATAAAAATAAAAAACCTACAAAGACATATGCCTAGATGGTAATTGCAGTTTTCAGTGGAAAAATTGCAAATAACTTCTTCTTTTTCTCACATGATTTTTTGGATACAGGACATTTGCAAAAGTTTCTGTGGTAATTAGATAATTGTTTTATAATACAAATACACTATGGAAATTATTAAGCAGTAAATGGGAAAATTTATATCAAATGTCCTTGGAGAAAATGGATTAGCATCAATTTTTTTTCTCGGGAAAAAAGAATATGTATTTGAAATTTTAAAAATATTAAAGCAACTGCTGCTGCTACTGCTAAGTTGCTTCAGTCGTGTCCAACTCTGTGCGACCCCACAGATGGCAGCCCATCAGGCTCCGCCGTCTCTGGGATTCTCCAGGCAAGAACACTGGAGTGGGTTGCCATTTCCTTCTCCAGTGCATGAAAGTGAAAGTGAAGTCGCTCAGTAAGTGTCCGACTCTTCGTGACCCCATGGACTACAGCCTACCAGGCTCCTCCGTCCATGGGATTTTCCAGGCAAGAGTACTGGAGTGGGTTGCCATTGCCTTCTCTGATTAAAGCAACTTAGCTGTATATATTATTATTTGTATTAAAAATATTCAAACCTTTTGGGAAAACAAAACCTACAAACATAGGGCCATACTAGACAAATTTAACCATTACTTTACGTTTACAATAAAATATGTAAAGTCATCCAATGTTAAGGAAAAGGAATATCTATATATGATATGCTGCTGCTGCTAAGTCACTTCAGTTGTGTCCGACTCTGTGCAACCCCATAGACGGCAGCCCACTAGGCTCCTCTGTCCCTGGGATTCTCCAGGCAAGAATCCTGGAGTGGGTTGCCAGATATAAACACCATTAAAAAAGCTAAACATCTCTAGATCGAGTTTGTTTATGATTCAAATTTGGCTTCTACCATTTAACAGCCCTTACCTTGGGTACTTGTAATTTATATTTCTTTCTTTTTTTTTCCCCCAAATAAAGGAAAATACAGTATTTTCTTAATAGGGATGTTTTGAGTGCTAAGTAAGATATATCATGAAAAGATTTTAGCACAAGGCCTAGAATGAAAAATGCTTAATTGTCATTCAAATCCAATTTATATAAAGGTATTATTTCTATGTGTACGTCTTTGTTTATCAAGTATGAAATAGAAGCAGTAGCAAATCAGAAAGTTAAATCATTAAGAGGCAAACAATTATTTACTATATTTCTTATTATTATAAGAAGCATATCACATAGAGTCAAAAATATCAACTCAAGTCCTAGCTTTGCCACTTCCTTAATTTATAACTTTGGAGATGACATTAGATTTCTTTCAAGCTTAGTTTCTTTAAATCTATAAAATCAGTACATATCAGTTGTCTTCTTATTTCACAATGTCAGTGAAAAGCAAATTAGATAAGGCAATATCCTTTAAATTACAGATAGTAGTAACAATTTTAATTGCTTGGCAAATCTTAAAATTGCCAAATACTTGCCAAGTACTTGGCAAGTCTTAAAATTAAGTTTGTATTGCTAATAATTTTAAATCCAGGGTGTTAAGCCTGCTTTCATTTGTTCCTTAATTTACCCTAGTCTACCAGTATCTGAAAACAGTCGTCTTCAAAATCAGAATAATAAACCTGCTGAGATTCTGAGAGCCAAAATGTTAATTATTTCTTGACTTAATGTGATGCAGAAGCTTTCAAAGTGAGATCACTGCTGCTTCAGGCTTGCACACTGCATCAGTCTGAAGGTATGTGACAAATATTCTAGTCCCTCCAGGAAGAGAGTTCAGCATGGGCGCCAGATGAATATGACTAACCGTGCTTTGTTTCCAGAAATGCTATTTCCCAGGCTAGTATAAAATATCATATTCCTATATATATCAAACCAATTCTCAAATATGATTTTCCATTATCCTCTATTCTAAATGATCTACCTCACAACTTCAAGCAACTAAATCCTATGAATCTGTGATTCATTAATGTGAACAATCATGAGTTAATTGAACTAGCTCTGTCTCTCTGTGTGTGAGAGACATATATATCTCCAAACTAGTCACTCTATGTTTTCACCATTGCCAGATGAATATGTTGAACCCTAGTTGACTTTCAAAGTCATCTACACAGTACTTAATAATTGATAGCTGTTAATGATCCAATTAAACAAAATATTTTATGGAGGTTCTTTGAGAATGTGTAAAGCACAAGTGACCTTATAAAGCATGGTGTAATGAAAATAGCTAATGTTCTGGGATATGCCTATGAAAGATGTGTGAAGAGAATAGAAAAGTAAGAGGGAGTCCAACACATTTGTTTCATTGGTCAACTCTGACTTGAATTAACCTTTGAAAACCTCTCTTCTTTTCCTGCATAAATTCTGCATATTTCCATTGTTGGACAAACCTCCAATCTGGTAAATTTCTATTTGCAGTAACTTCAAGATCCAAACAAAATAGAAACATCAGTATTTGCAATTTATTTTAGCTTCTAAACCAGATTAATCGAAAAGCATATGGCAACAAGAAAAGAAGATAAGAATTTCTCCTTTAAAAATGCTAGAACCCTACATAATAGTAGAATTTCAGTCTCTGCAGAAAAATGATAAGAAAATCTGAAGAGAACTAATACATGCAACTCCGTGCATCAATTTAAAGCTAATAATAATTTTAATCAGTGTTTAAATGACGAGTAACCTGATCTGGTAATTATTTCAAGTTTTCTAACTTGACAAAGCTCTTTCTGGAAAATGACCCAGTTCTTCTGCCTACTCAATATGCATAGTGATTATACTGATACTTTAAAAACCAGGGGTTGTGGCAGACTCAAATAATTCAGGAATTCATTTGCCCTCATTCTCTTTCTCGCCAACATAGCATATTCTTAGATCTTTCATGATATCTTATTCTTGCCTCCAATAAAGTGCTGCTGGGACAGGTGGCTTAGAGTTCTCCAAAACTTAATCATACTTCAACATTCTGTAATGTTGGCACAAGATACAACACTCTGCAGCACAGATGCAGGAAGTTAGAGGTAGGCCTTAATTGTCCAGTGCAAATTTTAGAGCTTGAACATTCTTCTGATAATTCTTCTTCAGTATTTTGCTCCCCTTGTTCTTTTTATGGTAGCATAACCTGCTGGTCATTGCTGTGTTCATATTTTAAATTATGGTAAGGTCTCCAAAGACTTGTTTTACATCTGTTGAGTTCATTCTATTTAGAATAAAGTCATGCTGCTTCCTTAGCCTGTGTATTTGCTAACCATGGAGTCTTCATATAATTTGCTTTTATGTTTTCACAAAATTACATGTACAATTACTAACCTGAAAAAAATTTAGAACAGAAAAATGTGTGCTTTTTGGTGATAATTGTGCTCTGAACAGAAGATCCATGTGCAGTCTTTTCTAAATTATGCTCTTTTTTTCCCCCTGAAAGTCTTGAAAAGATGCAATTGAACAGAAAGGGCAAATGCTATTTAAGTTCAAAATAAAAGGAATTCAGTTTATAACATCTGAAATTTCAATAACTTTAAATGTTGTTCATTAATTTTGGTCAAAATTAAATTGAGCAGATTTTCGAAACATTCCATTTCAAGTCAAATTTCCATCTCCAAGCATTCCATTTCCAAAATGTCAAATGCTTATTATAGTAAACTATAAATTCTGAATTTATAGCAAGTTTAATCCTTCTGCATTGTGTTTTCCCTAATCCAATCAACTCTATTCTGTAGTTATGAGAAGTCTACCACATGCCACTAAAATAAAGATTATCGATGGTCTGGATTATTATTTTTGTGAAGGAGACAAAGGTTATTTGGGAAATAGATTAAAAAGTAAAAGTATGAGTAGGAAGAAAGATTCAGTCATGTGTGTGTGCATGTATGTGTATGCATATTTTCAGCATGACTTTCAAAGAAGATTATAATCTGTTTCCTTAATGTACTTATGAAATGTGGAAATATAATTCAAAAGAATGCACTGGGAAAAAAAAGTTAACATTTTCATCTCAAAACCAATTCAGGTTTGGTTTTTTTAAAAAAGGCTTGGGAAACTCTAATTTTATTCAGTCATACTCCCACCTGAGATAATATTGCATAAGTTTAAGAAAGTGATAACTGTAAAATGATGTCTTGCAACAGTATGCCTATGTATTATTTAAAACAGTCCTTCAGTGAGCAATCTGATAATTGCCCCATTTACTGAAAAATATATAGTGGAGATAAAGCATTGAAGGCTACAGAGGAAGCTAGGGAAAGGTATCTTAAGAATTTAATTTAAAAGTAGATTTCAAAGTTGACATTTTCTCCCTCACTGAGAGTTTGAAGCAAATTGTGGCAGAAGACACAGATATATTTCCTTTGAAAGGCACCTGTCAAAAATAATTTGGCAGAACAACTCTTAGCCACATTCTTCAGGCCAGGGAAGTATATGCATACCTTAGAAGATACCATCTTATCTTCAAGCAAGGTTACCCTTGGTCATGCAGGCCAGAAATGAATCATTCTGTGCATTTCTCCTACAAGATGAAATGGCATCTTAGATTTGCTTGATGCTGTTTCTTCATATTCTCTAAGGAATATATGACCAAAAAGTTATTCAGCTTTTTGGGGAAAATTTTTGACACAGACAAAGGGAACTTTCGAATATTCTATCTGAGCTTTGGTATTTTTTTGGTACCTTCCTCCCCCACCCTTTGCCTTTCCTGATTGACAGATTTAACCCATTCTTGGGGAATGTAAATATCACCTACATTCTGAAGCCTGCCTGTGCAAGGACATCTAATCCCTAGATATTCTAGGATCTGATAAATCTTTATAATTAACGTTGATTAATGTTATTTAGCACCTATTGCATTCTACTGTGTTTCATTCAACACATATTGACTTAGCACCAATAATAATAGTTAGCATTAACATTTTATTGAAAAAAGTATCATGATTCCAAGTATCACAATGAATAATCTGTATCATTTATTTTAATTCTCATGGAAGTCCTTTCAAGTATTACTAATCCTATTCAACAGGGAACTTAGTTATTTTCCTACTGCTAACTGGGTTGTAGAACTGCTTTTCTACACAGATCTACTGGACTTAGAACCATGATTTTTTTCCATCTTTATATTAATATACAGTAATGGACCCAGAAGTTCCAGAAATAAAAGCCACAGCCGTTCGTCTCAGAAACTGACATATAATGATGAAAATTAATTTTTTTTAATTAATTTTATTCTATTCTCAAACTTTACATAATTGTATTAGTTCTGCCAAACATCAAAATGAATCCACCACGGGTATACATGTGTTCCCCATCCTGAACCCCCCTCCCTCCTCCCTCCCCATACCATCCCTCTGGGTCGTCCCAGTGCACCAGCCCCAAGCATCCAGTATCGTGCATTGAACCTGGACTGGCATCTCGTTTCATACATGATATTTTACATGTTTCAATGCCATTATCCCAAATCTTCCCACCCTCTCCCTCTCCCACAGAGTCCATAAGACTTGAAAAATATATTTTAAAATCAATGTAAGATTAAGTCATGCCTCACTCTTGTTTGATCATTTTTGGGGATCTTAATATCTTCAGCATCTCAACTTCCCTATAAAGAATGCTAAGTACTTGTTTGTTGAATGGGTGAGTAAATACCATTGTGTGCATGCTAAGTCACTTCAGTTGTGTCTAACTCATTGAGACGCTGTAGCCTTTGGAGAAGACAATGGCACCCCACTCCAGTACTCTTGCCTGGGAAATCCTATGGACAGAGGAGCCTGGTGGGCTGCAGTCCATGGGGTCGCTAAGAGTCAGACACAACTGAGCGACTTCACTTTCCCTTTTCACTTTCATGCATTGGAGAAGGAAATGGCAACCCACTCCAGTGTTCTTGCCTGGAGAATCCTAGGGACGGGGGAGCCTGGTGGGCTGCCGTCTATGGGGTCACACAGAGTCGGACATGACTGAAGCGACTTAGCAGCCTGCCAGGTTCCTCTGTCCATCGGATTTTCCAGGCAAGAGCACTGGAGTGGATTGCCTTTCCCTCCATCAGGGGATCTTCCCCATCCAGGGATAGAACCCACATCTCTTATGTCTCCTCGCATTGGTAGGCTGGTTCTTCACCACTAGCACCACCTGGGAAGCCTGTAAATACCATATGGTACTAAATTACATTTTGTAACAACTGAGTTTGACAGAATAACATTCTCAATTACATAATATGAAGCTGCAGGTAATGCTGGAAAATCTTGGGGCTGTGGTTTAGGATAGCATATTCAATATCAAGAAGGGAGGTATAACATAGGAACAAAATATTTGGCAGAGTAAACTCCTGATCCAAAGCTAGGAGCCTTTGTTAATATTGCCCTTTGATTCTTCTCCCATTTAATAACAGAAAGGAGTTTATTTCTAATTTACCCATTTCAATCATTTTCATGGTTGTCATAAGCTCTGAGCATCCATTTTTATGTTGATGAAAAAGACAAATGATGTCAGCCTTATGCATTTCATATAAATTAAATCATATGTGTGAGATACCAATTACAGCTCCAAGTACTTAGTTTGTGCTTAATAGATGTTTGGTTTTTGTGAAATGGGATATAATAGATCTTTCCTACACACTATGGCAATGTCTCAGATAAATCTAGGATTTGTAAATAAACTCCACCTTTTCATAGTGAAGAAAATGACATACTGTAGCTTTCTCTCTTGGATTCCTCAAGGCTAACTGTAACAACATTTATTAGTGAAAGGCAGGAGAACATAGTGGTTAAGAACTCAGATGCTGAGCTAGATTTCCCATTTCAAATCCTGTCTTTATTAATTATTATTTTGTGACCTTCAAAATGTTAAGTTTTTATGTTTCAGTCCAACCATCTATAAAAGGTCACTAGTTGTACTGGATCTGCCCAATCTGTTGTATTAAATGAATGGCGTTTACAACAGTACTGGCATGCAGTGAACATCTTAAAAACAGACTGATGGGCATCACCTCTGTGGGCAGCAAACTGTAGTAGTAAATTCATGCTCTGAAGTTCAAATTCTCTTACTTGGTGTGTTTTAGAACTCAAGATTTAAAGCAAAATATTGAAACCATAGGGTCACTAAGGCTTAAAAGAAGTATAGTAATGGCTAGGAATCAGGAGATTAACAGGAAAGCGCAGCAGTTCATCTACTGTGATTAAATGCCAACACAAAAAATAATTGAAGACTCTTCTTGTCATAGAGAAACTTGATAAGTAGACACCTACACAAGTAAATATGTAAAAAAGGAACATAAATATATTTAAAAAGTATAAACCCACTAAAGTTTAGCATTTTGTGAAAAATGAACTAAAGACGATGAGACATTTAGGTGAAGTCTTGAAGAATTACTAGTAGTTCTCTAAAACAAGGTTGACTAGTAATGAATGCTGGGCAGTGATATGTCCAGAACAACTGTATGGCTGACAGGATGAACTGGCTGCTAAATTCCAGCCCACGATCTGATCTGATCATAGACCTATCAATATTGCCCTGTTCTTGATGAAAGTGAAAGAAGAGAGTGAAAAAGTTGGCTTAAAGCTCAACATTCAGAAAATGAAGATCATGGCATCCGGTCCCATCACTTCATGGGAAATAGATGGGGAAACAGTGGAAACAGTGTCAGACTTTATTTTTCTGGGCTCCAAAACCACTGCAGATGGTGACTGCAGCCATGAAATTAAAAGACGCTTACTCCTTGGAAGGAAAGTTATGACCAACCTAGATAGCATATTCAAAAGCAGAGACATTACTTTGCCAACAAAGGTCCATCTAGTCAAGGCTATGGTTTTTCCTGTGGTCATGTATGGATGTGAGAGTTGGACTGTGAAGAAGGCTGAGTGCCGAAGAATTGATGCTTTTGAAGTGTGGTGTTGGAGAAGACTTTTGAGAGTCCCTTGGACTGCAAGGAGATCCAACCAGTCCATTCTGAAGGAGATCAGCCCTGGGTGTTCTTTGGAAGGATTGATGCTAAAGCTGAAACTCCAGTACTTTGGCCACCTCATGCGAAGAGTTGACTCACTGGAAAAGACTGTGATGCTGGGAGGGATTGGGGGCAGGAGGAGAAGGGGACGACAGAGGATGAGATGGCTGGATGGCATCACTGACTTGATGGACATGAGTCTGAGTGAACTTGGGAGTTGGTGATGGACAGGGAGGCCTGGCGTGCTGCGATTCATGGGGTCACAAAGAGTCGGACATGACTGAGCAACTGAAATGAACTGAACTGAGTGTGTGTGCTTAGTTGCTCAGTCATGTCCGACTCTTTGCAAATGCCTGGACTGTAGCCCACCAGGCTGCTCTATCTGTGGGCTTTTACAGGCAAGAATACTGGAGTGGGTTGGCGTTTTCTCCTCCAGGGGATCTTCCCCACCCATGGATTGAAACTGTGGTCTACTGTGTTTCCTGCATTGCAGGTGGATTCTTTACTGCTGAGCCATCTGGGAAGCCTGCCATTGTAACTGTAATTTGGCATTAATAGAATTGAAAATATGTCCTAATCTGGGTGCATTCTCGCACAATAACAGGAAGTAAGCAAAGTGAATATCTGTCAGGAAGCAATCTGAATTTTACACCGTGTTGTGTGCTCAGTTGCACTGGAGTCGATTGTCATTTTCCTCCTCCAGGGAGAAGAAAACAATAGATAACATTTAAATCACTGACAAAACTTAAGAAAAAATCCTGAAAAGTAGAGAAATTTCTAAATGATAAAATAAAGAAAAGACAGGACAGTGGAAATGGCTGATGATCTCATTGCTTATTGCAAATTAGAAAAAGTACTCCTAGGTATTAAAATCTGCCACTAAAATAACCAACAACAATTTCTGATTAGGATTATTGGTGTAACTAATACAAAGGACCCCAATGAAGGCAATGGAGAATTCAGATAATGGTTCATATTTTGATACAATGAACTAAAATTTTAAGCATCTCTCAAAGATAAGATGGAATACTGCAGGTCAATGAATTAGAAAAGATGAATTTCTCCAGAACTCAAGGAGAGATTACAGGATAAATATTATGAGAAAGCCATAAAGAGAAAAACTAGGATAGTTGACTTTCAAAGGCACATATGCATGAAATAAGAATTTCAGGAAGAAGGAAGAAAACAGAAATTGAAGAGGCCATAATCCAATTCATCATAAGATATATTATCCCTGAGCCCAATGATAGCCTCAATTTAGAGAGAAACCTCTTACTGAGTATAGTCAAAATAAATGAAAAGAAATATGTAAGTAGAAATATAAACGTACGCTAATTTGATGTGTATCAAAAAGAAGAAACATACTGATAGATTTTTATTTTCTTTGTTTAAAGTATATAAAATAAAATATTTGGATACATAGTGTCAATCTATAGTCAAGATGCTGCTGCTGGTGCTAAGTCACTTCAGTGGTGTCTGACTTCATGCAACCCCATAGAGGGCAGCCCACCAGGCTCCCCCGTCCCTGGGATTCTCCAGGCAAGAACACTGGAGAGGGTATACTCAAGATAAGTGACTATATATATGAAGTGTTCTTACAAATTAGTATATATTTATTAATAAAAATATATTCATGCTAAATATGAAATAGGGACAAGAAATATAGAGAGGTCTTGTTTCATTTCTGTTTGGGGTTTTTATTTGTGTTTTTTGTTTAGAGATACAGACGTTAGTTGTGTAAAATATGTTGTGGAAAGAAGAGTACACATTACATATATTTTAGTATATATATAATTTCCTGCTTCTTAAAGAATCCTGTCTCTAAAATGGAAAAAAGAACATTTGCCAACCAGAAACTGGGTGGCTATTTCCTTCTGATTCCCAGTGCTTCAGTTTTTGGCTTGTTTATTTTTTTGAATTGAGTATAATTCATATACCATAAATGTCACCATTTTAAAGTGTATGAGTCAGTGGGTTTTAGTATAATCACAGTCATGCGATCATCACTATCTAATTTCAGAACATTTTCATCACTCTGAAAAGAAATCTCAAACCTATTAACATTCATTCCTCATTCCCCTCATCTCCCAGGCCTTGGGAACCACTAATCTACTTTCCATCTTCATGAATCTGCCTATTCTGAACATTTATAAAGGTAAAATCAAACAATATGTGAAATTTTGTATCTGCCTTCTTTCACTAATAGATGTTTTCATGGTCCTGCATTTTATAGTATGCACCTGTACTTCATTTCTTTTTATGCAGAATATTCCAATGTATGAGCTTACTACATTATGTTTTCCATTATTTGATTGGACTTTTGGGTTGTTTCCACTTTTGGCTATTATGAATAATACTGCTATTAATATACCTGTATATGATTTGATGGATATATTTTTAAATGTTCTGAAGTTTAAATGATGGATCTATTTTTAAATGTTTTATATGTATCTAAGAGTGTAATTGTTGAACCACATGGTAAATATACTTAACTTTTTGAGGACAAGGCAACTGTTTTCCACAGTGGCTGCACCATTTTGCATTGTCAACCACAATGTATCAGGGGTCCAACTTCTCCACATCCTAGCTAACATTTGTTAAAACCACACTTGATCAAAACCACACCCAAGAAAAAGAAATGCAAAAAGGCAAAATGGTTGTCAGAGGAGGCCCTACAAATACCTTAGAAGAGAAGTGAAGGGCAAAGGAGAAAGGGAAAGACACACATCTGAATGCAACATGTCAAAGAATAACAAAGAGAGATAAGAAAACCTTCTTAAGTGAACAATGCAAAGAAATAGATGAAAACAATAGAATGGGAAAGACTAGAAATTTCTTCAGGAAAATTAAAGACACCAACATTTTATGCAATATGGGCACCATAAAGGATAGATGGTAAGGATGAAACATAAGCAGAAGAAATTCAGAAGAGGTGGCAAGAATACACAAAAGATTTGTACAAAAAAAATTAAAAACATCTTAATGATCTAGATAACCACAACAGTGTGGTCACTTTCCTAGAGCAAGATATTATGGAGTGTGAAGTCAAGTTGACCTTAGGAAACATTACTAAGATCAAAGTTAGTGGAGGTGATGTATTTCCAGCTGAGCTGTTTCAAATCCTAAAAGATGCTGCTGCTAAAGTGCTGCACTCAATATGCCAGCAAATTAGGAAAACTCAGCAGGACCACAGAACTGGAAAAGTGTGTTTTCATTAAAATTTCAAAGAAGTGCAATGCCAAATAATCTTCAAACTACCACATAGTTCTGCTCATTTCATATGCTAGCAAAATAATGATCAAAATTCTCCAAGCTAGGTTCTACAATACATGAACCAAGAACTTTCAGATGTACAAGCTGGATATAGAAAAGGCAGACAAACCCAGATCAAATGCCAACATCAGCTGGATCATATAGTAAGAGAATTCCAGAAAAAACATCTACTTCTGCTTCATTGACTACACTAAATCTTTTGGATATGTGGATCACATCAAACTGTGTAAAATTCTTAAAGATATGGGAATACCAGAAAAGCTTACTTGCCTCCTGAGAGACTTGTATGCAGGTCAAGAAGCAGCAGTTAGAACCAGACATGGAATAACAGACTGCTTCAAATTTCGGAAAGAGTATGTCAATACTGCATATTGTCATCTTGTTATTTAACTTACATGCAGAGTACATCATGTGAAATGCTGGGCTGGATGAGTCACAAGCTCACACCACCCTAATTGTAGAAAGTGAAGAGGGACTAAAAAGACTTTTGATCAAGGTGAAAGGGGTGAACAAAAGGCTGGCTTAAAAGTTAACATTAAAAAAATCTAAGATCATGGTATACATAATTTAAAGGGAAGTAGATGGGGAAACCAGTACTCTTGCCTGGAAAATCCCATTGATGGAGGAGCCTGGTAGGCTGCAGTCCATGGGGTCGCTAAGAGTGGGACACGACTGAGAGACTTTACTTTCACTTTTCACTTTCATGCATTGGAGAAGGAAACGGCAACCCACTCCAGTGTTCTTGCCTGGAGAAGCCCAGGGACGGGGGAGCCTGGTGGGCTGCCGTCTATGGGGTCGCACAGAGTCGGACACGACTGAGGTGACTTACCAGCAGCAGCAGCAGCAGCAGCAACTATTTCCAATCTTTTCTCCATCTGCTGCTGCTGCTCCTAAGTCGCTTCAGTCGTGTCTGACTCTTAGTGACCCCATGGACTGCAGCCTACCAGGCTCCTCAGCCCATGGGACTTCCCAGGCAAGAGTACTGGAGTGGGTTGCCATTGCCTTCTCCGTGGAAATAGTTACAGACCTTATTTTCTTGGGCTTCAAAATCACTTTAGACAGTGACTGCAGCCATGAAATTAAATGACGCTTGTTAAAATTCTCCAAGCTAGGATTCAACAGTATGGGAACCGTGAAATTCCAGATGTTCAAGCTGGATTTAGAAAATGCAGAGGAACCAGAGATCAAATTGCCAACATCCATTGGATCATAGAAAAAGCAAGAGAATTCCAGAGAAGCATTGACTTCTGCTTCATTGAATATGCTAAAACCTTAGGCTGTGTAGATCACAACAAACTGAAAATTCTTCAGAAGATGGAAATACCAGACAACCTTATTCTCCCTCCTGAAAAATGCAGGTCAAGAAGTAACAGTTAGACCTGGACATGGAACAATGGACTGGTTCCAAATAGGAAAAGGAGTATGTCAAGGCTGTATATTGTCACTTTGCTTATTTAACTTATATGCAGAGTACATCATGTGAAATGCCAGGCTGGGTGAAGTACAGGCTGGAATCAAGATTGCCGGGAGAAATATCAGTAACCTCAGATATGCAGATGACACCACCATTATGGCAGAAAGCAAAGAACTAAAGAGCCTTTTGATGAAAGTGAAAGAGGAGAGTGAAAAAGCTGGCTTAAAATTCAACATTCAGAAAACTAAGATCATGGCCTCTGGTCCCAATACTTCATGGCAAATAGATGGGGAAACAATGAAACAGTGAAAGACTTTATATTTGGGGGCTCCAAAATCACTGCAGATGGTGACTGCAGTCATGAAATTAAAAGATGCTTACTTCTTGGAAGAAAAGCTATGACCAACCTAGGCAGCATATTAAAAAGCAGAGACATTGCTTTGCTGACAAAGGTCCATTTAGTCAAAACTATGGCTTTTCCAGTAGTCTTGTTTGGATGTGAGAGGTGGACCATAAAGAAAGTTGAGTGCCGAAGAATTGATGTGGCGCCAAGAATTTGAACTGTGGTGTTGGAGAAGACTCTTGATTGTCCCTTGGACTGCAAGGAGATCTAAACAGTTAATCTGAAAGGAAATCAGTCCTGAATATTTATTGGAAGGACTGATGCTGAAGCTGAAGCTCCAATACTTTGGCCACCTGATGTGAAGTGACTCATTGGAAAAGACCCTGATGCTGGGAAAGATTGAAGGCAGGAGGAGAAGGGGGCATAAGAGGATGAGATGGTTGGATGACATCACTGACTTGATGGACCTGAGTTTGAGTAAGCTCTGGGAGTTTGTGATGGACAGGGAAGCCTGGCGTACTGCTGTCCATGGGGTCTCAAAGAGTCAGACATGACTGAGCACCTGAACTGAGCTGCTCCTTGGAAGAAATGCCTTGACAAGCATAAACAGTGTATTAAAAAGCAGAGACCTCACTTTGCTGACAAAGTCCATCTATAGTTTTAGATGGACTGTAGTTTTTCCAGTTGTCATGTATGGATGTGAAAGTTGAACCATAAAGACAGAAAAAGCACCAAAGATTTGATGCTTTCAATCTGTGGTTCTGGAGAAGTATCTTGAAGTCCCTTGGACAGCAAGGGGATCAAACCAATCAATCCTGAAAGAAATCAACACTGAATATTCATTGAAAGGACTGATGCTAAAGCTGAAGCTCCAGCATTGGCCATGTGATGCGAAGAACAGACTCACTGGAAAAGACCATGATGCTGGGAAACATTGAGGGAATGAAGATAAGGGGGAAAGAGTGGATAAAATGGTTTTATAGCATCACCAACTCAATGGACATGAGTTTGAGAAAACTCCTGGAGATAATGAAGGACAGGGAAGCCTGGTTTGCTTCAGTCCATGGGGTTGCAAATAGTCGGATTTGACTTAGTGACTGAACTACAACTATAATAACTTTATTTCAGTTCTTTTAGGTACCTCCTGATGCTGTGAAAGTGCTGCACTCAATATGCCAGCAAATTTGGAAAACTCAGCAGTGGCCACAGGACTGAAAAAGGTCAGTTTTCATTCCAATCCCAAAGAAAGGCAATGCCAAAGAATGCTCAAACTACCGCACAATTGCACTCATCTCACACGCTAGTAAAGGAATGCTCAAAATTCTCCAAGCCAGGCTTCAGCAATATGTGAACCGTGAACTTCCTGATGTTCAAGCTGGTTTTAGAAAAGGCAGAGGAACCAGAGATCAAATTGCCAACATCCTCTGGATCATAGAAAAAGCAAGAGAGTTCCAGAAAAACATCTATTTCTGCTTTATTAACTATGACTGTGTGGATCACAATAAACTATGGACAATTCTGAAAGAGATGGGAATACCAGACCACCTGACCTGCCTCTTGAGAAACCTGTATGCAGGTCAGGAAGCAACAGTTAGAACTGGACATGGAACAACAGACTGGTTCCAAATAGGAAAAGGAGTTCGTCAAGGCCGTATATTGTCACCCTGTTTATTTAACTTATATGCAGAGTACATCATGAGAAACACTGGACTGGAAGAAACACAAGCTGCAATCAAGATTGCTGGGAGAAATATCAATAACCTCAGATATGCAGATGACACCACCCTTATGGCAGAAAGTGAAGAGGAACTAACAAGCCTCTTGAGGAAAGTGAAAGTGGAGAGTGAAAAAGTTGGCTTAAAGCTCAACATTCAGAAAACGAAGATCATGGCATCTGGTCCCACCACTTCATGGGAAATAGATGGGGAAACAGTGGAAACAGTGGCAGACTTTATTTTTCTGGGCTCCAAAATCACTGCAGATGGTGACTGCAGCCATGAAATTAAAAGAGGCTTACTCCTTGGAAGGAAAGTTATGACCAACCTAGATAGCATATTCAAAAGCAGAGACTTTACTTTGCCAACAAAGGTGCATCTAGTCAAGGCTATGGTTTTTCCTGTGGTCATGTATGGATGTGAGAGTTGGACTGTGAAGAAGGCTGAACGCCAAAGAATTGATGCTTTTGAAGTGTGGTGTTGGAGAAGACTTTTGAGAGTCCCTTGGACTGCAAGGAGATCCAACCAGTCCATTGTGAAGGAGATCAGCCCTGGGATTTCTTTGGAAGGAATGATGCTAAAGCTGAAACTCCAGTACTTTAGCCACCTCATGTGAAGAGTTGACTCATTGGAAAAGACTGTGATGTTGGGAGGGATTGGGGGCAGGAGGAGAAGGGGACGACAGAGGATGTGATGGCTGGATGGCATCACTGACTCGATGGACGTGAGTGTGAGTGAACTCCGGGAGTTGGTGATGGACAGGGAGGCCTGGCGTGCTGCGATTCATGGGATTCATGGGGTCGCAAAGAGTCGGACAGGACGGAGCGACTGATCTGATCTGATCTTATTGTTCTTTATAGTGGCTACACCAATTTACATTTCCACCAACTGTGTAGCAGTGTTCCCTTTTGTCTACATTCTCTCTGCCATTTGTTTGTGTGAGGTGATAATACATTGAGTTTACTTTTTAGGTTCCTTGTATATTTAATATTGTACAATACTTGTTTTCTTTGTCCAGTTTATATTGCTTAGCATAGAGTACTCATAGTTGATTCATGTTGTCACAAGTAGAAAGATATTTTTTCTCTGGGCTCAGTAATTATTGCACTGTATATTATACCACATATTTTATCTGTTCATTTGCTGTGCATTTGGACTGTTTCCATATCTATTATGAGTAATGTTGCAATAGACATGGGGGGTGCATATAAAGTAGTCAAAATCCTGGTTTCATTTTCTTTGGGTACATATCCAGAGTGGAATTGCTGGATTATATGATAGGTCTATTTTTAACTTTTTGAAGAATCTTTATATTGTTTCCATTATAATTAGTTCAAATTTACATTTCCATTAACAATGTACAGAGGTTCCCTTTCCACCACATCCTCACCAGCACCAGTTGTTCCTCTCTTCTTGATGATATCCATTCTAACAGGTGTGAGGCGTCTGTCATAATGGCTTCGATTTGCATTTCCCTGATGCTTAGTGACGTTGAGCACATTTTCCTGTGCTTGTTGCCCATTTTTATGTCCTCTTTGCAAAAGTGCCGGTTTAGTTCTTTCACCCATTTTAATGGAACTTTTTTGTTAAGTTGACTGAGTTGTTTCTATATTTTTGATATTAATCCGTTGTCTGATAGATCATTTGTAAAAATGTCCTACCATTCTGTCTGTTTTTTCCTTTTGTTAATTTCTTTATCTTGCTGTGCAGAAACTTTTGAGTTTGGCATCATCCTATTTATTGATTTTTGTTTTTGTTGTTTGTGCTTTTGGCATCATGTTCAACAAATCTTTTCTAAGACCAGTGTCAATGAGTTTCTTCCCTAAGTTTTCTTCTAGGAGGTTTATGGTTTCAGGCCTGATGTTTAAGCGAGTGGTATGAGATAGTGTTCCAGTTTCTTTCCAGTATTCCCAGAAAAGAGACTACCCTTTCTGCATTGGGTGCTCTTGGCTTCTTTGTCAAATATTAGTTGATTGTGTATACCAGCCTTTAATTCTGAGCTTTCTATTTTGTTCCATTGGTCAATATGTCTATGTTTGCACCAGTACCACTTTCTTCTTACTATAGATTTGTAATATAGTTTGAAATCTGTAAGTGTGATGCTTTGTTCTCTTTCTCTCAGATTTCCTATGGCTATTCAGAAGAAAATTTTGTTCCCCACATACTTTTAGAATTGTTTCTTCTATTTATGTGAGAAACATAAAAAAAAAAATAAATAAATAAACTCTTCTTTGCTCCAATTATATACCATTGTCCCAGGCAGTTGCAAAGTTTAAAACAATTGACTGCAAATGTTTTTTGATACTCCCCATGGGAGAAGTTTTAGCCTTCACAAGCTAGAGTCAGGTCAATTAAATACAAACTTTTGAATAGACACTTCTAGGTAACGGCCAAACTTTTCAGATAATAACAATTGTTTGTGAATGAACCTTGGAAAGAGTGTTTTGTTTTTTCTTCTCCTTCCAGTTCCTGAAATACAAGTCATTTTATTTTTATCAAGACTACTATAAAATTTAAGAACAAGGAATGGGACTAGGACCAGACAAAATGCCATGAAACACACTGATATTACAGTCAGCCATGTTTTTTAAAAAATAAATGAGTTAAACCAGGGGAAAAAAATCTCAAGTTGTAACCATTATAAAAACTATGAACAGGTAAAACAAATTTAAGATTAATTATTTTTATTTTGTTTAAAAACTATGTACTGAAGAATACATTCTCATTCATGGCTATATATATATATATATATATTCCCATTCTGTGCTATAGACTCTTAACAACAACAGTATTTGTTGTTGATAAATAAAAATCTTCAAACAGGCTCCACAATCTACCATTTGGAGAGGAAAGTTGCGGGGGACTAGTGTTTAAGCTTTGATTATGCATCATCCATACTACAGCCCATTAAGCATTAAGTTGGTTGGTGGTACAGAATAGGAAAACTGACAGATGTTTGAGATTCTGATTTGGTAGGACTTTCTCATTTTAGTTCATGTCACTGAACTCTCCAGCAATTTTTCTACTCTCTCTAATCTCTCAAAATTGTTATTTGATTTTGCTTAATAGAAAATATACATTATTTTTATTTATATATATATATACACATATATATGATTTTCTATATCAAAAAACAGAGTTAGAAGAATGATATCAAAGATTCAAACCCATATATTCCATGCTGTTAATTTAAAAACATAAGTTTGAGAACAGCTCCTGTCAAAAGCATAAAAATAGAAGAAAATTAAGTCAGCTGTTTACAATGCTGACTCTATTTAAAGTTTATAGATTAATCTCTTCTAAAAGGGTAATCTTTAACTAAATATCCAGATGAGTCATGTGAAAGTTATAAACTATTCAACAAGTTTGTCATTATAACAGAGGCATTATTTCCCTGAATAGAATTGATAGCCTGAACATACAAATATATCTAATTTCAAAATACAGTGGGTCCTTGAACAAACATGGGATTGAACTGAATTATGTACTATAGTACTATTTGTTCCATGGTTGTTTAAATCCACACACATGGAATGGTGGATAAGAAAGGCTAACTATAAATTTGTGAGTGAATTTTCTACTGCACTCCACCCCCACCCCCACATTGTATAATAATTAATTGTAGATGAATCCAAAGACTTGGAACATATGATTTTTTAGATTCAAACATCCCACATGGTTCACCCAAGAATACCTTACCAACACTTTTCCACAATCCTCAAAGTTTATATGATTTTATCAGTTCTCCAACTACTTGTTTCTGTCAGATTGCAATACAAGGCTTTGGAAGATTATGTTTTATTAGAATATAAATAATTTTGCTAGTTTGTACTAAAGATTTTAGGGGAAGAACAAGAAAATGGGTCTAAAATATTCTGGTTTAAATTTTATCATGTTACCATTTTTGATATAGTAAATTCATCATAAATACAAAAATATATAAATTTAATATATTAAATACAAGTATAAATTATTTGCTTATGACATTTTTGATAATGCAAAAATGCATAAAGAAACAGAAATATTATCCTTTAGAATGCCTTGTTAACCCTCACTTTCCAATTGTATTCCCATAAGAGATTTTTCTATATGTAGAAAACCAGTCTACATCCTAGGTACAAAATCAGAATTTGTGTTTAAACAAAATCCCCAGGTGGTTTATGTGCATGTTATGGCTTGAGATAACATATATATATATGTTAATATCAGATAGAGGCAACCACTATTGAAATTTTGATGGATACAGAGGTGTTTTGTCTCCCCCAGTATATGCAGAGTACATCATGAGAAATGCTCGGCTGGAAGAAGCACAAACTGGAATCAGGATTGCCGAGAGATATATCAATAACCTCAGATATGCAGATGACACCGTCCTTATGGCAGAAATTGGAGAGGAATTAAAAAGCCTCTTGATGAAAGTGAAAGAGGAGAGTGAAAAGTTGGCTTAAAGCTCAGCATTCAGAAAACGAAGATCATGGCATCTGGTCCCATCACTTCATGAGAAATAGATGGGGAAACAGTGGAAACAGTGGCAGACTTTATTTTTTGGGGCTCCAAAATCACTGCAGATGGTGATTGCAGCCATGAAATTAAAAGACACTTACTCCTTGGAAGGGAAGTTATGACCAATCTAGATAGCATATTAAAAAGCATAAATATTACTTTGCCAGCAAAGGTCCGTCTAGTCAAGGCTATGGTTTTTCCAGTGGTAATGTATGGATGTGAAAGTTGAACTGTGAAGAATGGTGAGTGCTAAAGAACTGATGCTTTTGAAGTGTGGTGTTGGAGAAGACTCTTGAGAGTCCCTTGGACTGCAAGGAGATCCAACCAGTCCATTCTAAAGGCGATCAACCCTGGGTGTTCTTTGGACGGAATGATGCTAAAGCTGAAACTCCAGTACTTTGGCTACCTCATGCGAAGAGTTGACTCATTGGAAAAGACTCTGATGCTGGGAGAGATTGGGGGCAGGAGGAGAAGGGGATGACAGAGGATGAGATGGCTGGATGGCATCACCGACTCGATGGACAAAGAGTCTGGGTGAACTCTGGGAGTTGGTGATGGACAGGAAGGCCTGGCGTGCTGCAATTCATGGGGTTGCAAAGAGTCAGACATGACTGAGTGACTGAACTGAACTGATATTATAGTTTGCATATTCATACAATTTTATATTATATTATGAATATTTTCTTATATCTTAAAAGTTATTCGTATTTTTCTAATTTTATTATTAAATATGACTTTTTGCAAAAATGTAGCAAAGTAGAGCACAAATTGAAAACAACCGGATTCTTATCACTTAGTACACATTTTGATGCACATTTTTTCAATAATATAAATTCATTAATATATTGCTGTATGTTAAACAGTATACATATAGAATATGGAATTGTATAGTAGTGTAACATGCTTATTTAAATGATACTTTTCTTGCTATAATGTTTCATTTCTATGTTATAATACCTCCTGTAAACATGTTCTCAATATTATTTTCCATAAATCATTAGCATTATAAATTTATTTTAGTATTGAATCTTAAGAAATGAGTTTTTAACCAGAAAATTATCCATTATTAATTTTCATTTTTTTTGATCTTCAAATACACTGTTAAAGAAGGGTATAAAGGAATGAATGTGTATTATTATCGAAAATATAATACAGATTCTAATTTTGTATAACAAGGGAAAATCTGATATTTCCTTTGACTTTTTCCACCTGTATATTTGTACATATTTTTGCTTGTAATAGCACTTTTAAAATAGCCATGGTTAAGTATGCAAATTTCAGCAAAGTTTTTTTCTAGAAATGTGGTAAATTCTTTTTTTGCCTATTCCTATATTTTTTTCAACTGAGAGAATTTTATTAATTAGATATGCTTTTACCATATGTATTTATAAAAATACATTCTTAATTAATTCTATATTTTTTCTTATGAATATCTTATCTTTGTGTACATTTGTACTTTTTTCCTGCATTCTGAAAACCATTACAATTTTGACCTTCATATGAATCACTCAGTATTGCAGTGTCTATTTTATGTTTCATAATCTTCAGTGGAAGTTTAAATGTTTTAATGGATATTTTAATTGACCCAAATTCACCTTTATCTATTTCTCCTTTAATTTTAGTCTATTGTCTTATTATCTGAATCTTGATATCTTTCTATTGTTCTCATACATAACGATCTGTTCTAATTAACCTTACTAACAGTATGGGTTTGTGGATTATCTCTTTTCATACAGCCTGTGTTCTTGGAACTGTTTGATCAACATCTTCAACTTGGAAACATAAAGTGCATTTCTGTTGACAGTCTCTTCAATGCCTCCCTCTCTTGAAGCTGACTTTATCATGTGGGAAATGGCAGTAATAAAATGACATGGTTCTACTCTCTTCACTCCTGCTTGGAATTATAGAAACTCAAGGTTAAACATTCAGCATTCCTCGATTCTTTAGTTATGTTGTTAAGCTTACAAAAATACTCTATTTTTGGTGACTGAATTTTCCAGATTGTGCTTTCCTGAATTTTTTCTGTCAGTTATCTGTCCTCTATATTTATATCCATTTACCTATCTGTGTGTGTGTGTGTATCAGTCTATTATCTATCTCTATCATCTATCTAGCCTTCTATATTTGGATGGATGGATTTTATGGCTGTGAATTACATTCACCAATAGGGAGCTGAAAGAAAAGTCCTGATTTGGAACAGAGGAAAGGAGGGCTGTTTTAGAAATTACCATAAACATTAGAATGACATCAGGTCAGTGGTAATGGATCTGGTCTTTCTAAACTAAGGTGGAAAAGCTGAGATTAGATTTTCCTATAATTCTTAGTTGGCTTGCAGAGTTGTACCAGCATTTGAGTTAACCAAATAAGTTCCCTCAAGTTATTGTTTAAAAGAAAACCAAATACAGCAGCAGAAGTTTGATTTAATCTTGTCCTTTTTTTTTTTTCCAGAACATAATGATATTTCACTCTTTGCTATATTTTAGTAAATATTTCAGTGGAAATGTGGGTGACAGAATATCCAGACTGCTAGTGAAGTGAAAGTGCTAGTAACTCTTTCTAATCCTGTATCCTGCCAGGCTCCTCTGTCCATGGAATTCTCCAAGCAAGAATACTGGAATAGGTAGCCATTCCCTTCTCCATGGATCTTCCCTACCCTGGGATTGAACCATGGTCTCCTGCACTGCAGGCAAATTCTTTATCATCTGAGCCACCAGGGCAGCCCTCCAGACTACTAACTCATAAATTCAAGCCAGAAATTATTTCTGGAGCATGTAAACCACATCAACATTCTTGTATCAAAGTTAACATTTATTTTATTTTAATGTATGATCATCAGTGAGGTTTTCCCACAGAGTAAGTAGATGAGATTCCCCCTCCAGTATATTATAAATCTGAAGCTGAAAAGACTAACATAAAATATAGATAGTGTATCCTTCCAAACCTTGTCCAGAGATTGAGTTTTGACTGAATAGTGTCTCAAGAAGTGGATTATTTGATTATCATTTTCTTTACTTGTAAAAGTTAGACTTAATAAAAAATAACCTGGATACTCTGTTTGTATTAGTGAGGAAATCAACAGTTAAAATGCTTTAATTTTTTTCAGACTAAATTGAGTTTGTGGCTATATTTAGTTTTTATCTCACAAAACAATTAAAATTATGCTTTGTACACAATCTAGGTTCTCATGATATGAGTGGCAATACTTAATAGCTATGCTGGCAATACTTAAGATCTCTTTATAAACTTGTCATAAGCTGCCTATTATTTTCTCATATATACAATTGGATTAAAATGTGATAAAAGAAATCTAAATTGAAAACTTTTTTTTTACTTTGTTTTAAAAAGTGTGATGAGCAGTTAAGTCGATTTCCTATAGGGTCAGTCTAAAGTCTGATGAAGATTCCTTTCCAAGAACTGTTCCCATTTATTTCAGATTTTTTTCCTAGCCCTATGTTGATCAGTAAGGCTTCTGATATTTACGTAAAGCAGAAGGCATTTTCATTCTTTCAGAGCCATTCTTTGAAGAGAAAGATGCTACAGCTTGGAAAACATTCATTAGAAGCACATCTAACATGTACTGCTTGTCAATGAGATACAAAACTTAGTAGAACTCATAGTGTCCTGGAAAATAGAAAATTTCTTCAGTGCTTGGGTTTAACTTGAGAAATTACTCTAATTTGTAGCAAAATGTATTGTACACAGGCTGCAACATATTTGCATATTTTAAATACTTTTTAAAAAGTTGCTGAAGCTTAAACTTCAATACTTTGGCCACCTGATGTGAAGAACTGACTCATTGGAAAAGACCCTCATGCTGGGAAAGATCGAAGGCAGGAGGAGAAGGGGACAACAGAGGATCAGGTGGATGAATGGCATCACTGACCTGAATGACATGAGTTTAAGCAAACTCCAGGATTTGGTGATGGACAGGGAAGCCTGGCGTGCTTCAGTCCATGGGGTCTCAAAGAGTTGGGCACGACTGAGTGACTGAACTGAATACTTTTAAAGACTGTTTCACCAAATGATTCCTTAATGGAATTCACAAGTTGAAAAATAGGACAACAGTTTTAGCCCCCAGAATATCAAACAGGCAGTGCATTAAAAAAAAACAGATATTATAGCAACAAGTGTCATGATAACAAGAAGGATTCAATGTAGTGTTTTTGTTTATTTGTAACAAATAAGCATGAATATCTTCATGTGTTTCTTGGGTGAATAATATTTATACTTTTTGCTATATTTATATGAAGCATGAGTATTGTCTTTGAATGTGCCCCTAAATTATCCTAAAATGTTGCATTAGTAGAAAAAAAATGGATAAAAGTCACACAAATGTCATCCATTTTTGCTGGTTTTAAGTTGTATGATTTTGAGATAACTCATTGTTCAAATTATTCATGAATGGCTACTTTATTTGCAAAAATAGCCTTTGAGAGACTGTGAGTGCTTTCTTATTACTAGCTCTATGCTAGATTTGTGCACACAAAAATTTGCCTCAATTTATCCCTTTATCAAGAACCATTTTTCTCTCCATTTACACTGATAGCAATTAGGTTGAACAAAAAGAAAAACATAAGTGCAGCAAATTTAAGATGGTACTGCAACTGTTGCTATCAACTCTCATGAGTACCTAGGTGGTCTACAGTTATTTTTCATTGTTTAATTATGCCTTGCTATATCTCAGGAAGATAAATAAATTCCAGAAGAATATCTTTTTTTTGCATGCCTTTTCTCACTGACTTTCTGTTCTAATTTGTACTTATTTATATGCTTTGTATAAAATTTCAGGAATATTGATGTGCCCTTTAGATTTTGATCTTGAGGTGCAGCTTATTTTTGTTTTTCCTGATTGCTTAGTTGATTCAATTTTTACTACAATTGTATTTATCAAACACACATAATGTGTCTAATATTGGCCCACATGCTGGAGGACCCAGACACCCAAACTCAAAGACTTTACTATCTTGTTTCCTTTTTCAAATGAGTTTTATCATAAAAATTTATTAAATTTAAATATACATATTTTAAAAGTTAACATTTATAGTGATTTATTACAGTTTTCTCAGTTGAAAACAACTTTACAAGTCTATTTAAAGACAGTTTATTTTAAAAGGGATTATTCAAAAGGGCATCATTCACATATAGTACAATAGATCTAGATCAGTTCAGAAAATTGCTGTTGGCTTAATAAATTGAGAACTCGTACAGATAAACCATATGTGAATCCATATCATGTACTATTTGTATTTCTCATCTTATTTCAAAAAATCAATACAAGAGAGAGAAATATAAAATAAAAACCCACCTCTTTGGTTTTGACATTAACGTCACAGAAAAAGCTTTCTTGATTTTTAACATGCTTGTCTTTTTTCTTATAAGAACTTCATTACTACTTATGATACATTGCACATTTGCTCTTAAAGAAAAAATGCAATGTCTTGTAACATATACTATATACAATACCAGCAATATTTTGTCATTTTAATTTATTGTTTCTATTCTATTGTTTTAGAAGATCAGCTTGTTATGACTCATATATTTGGGATAATTCCAAGCCTTTATAAAGCCTCAAGAAGGAGAAAAAAGTCAGCAATGTGTTGATATATTGAAAATTACTGTTTTATTAATTTATAACTTTTAAAACTATGCCAATATACCTATCTGATTGTTACCTGTTTGAATGATATGAAAATACTATATTTGTACAGCTGTGATTTTGGTAAGTAAGTCCAGATTTGTTCATAATTTTATTTGTGAGATGATCAAAGTCCAAAGTCCTTTACTTTTTCATAGAATGAAAGTCAGCCTGGTGGGAATTGCGTCATGCACCAAAAAGACACAAAATGTGCTAAGGATGTGGCTCACCTCCCCAGGTTCCCAATTAGCCATCCTATGGGGCAAATAATGTCATGCTAGGAATATGTAGGAGTGAGTACATGAAGTTAAAATGCTAAATCCTAAGAGATACTAAAGGGTTTGCTCACACAGAAAAAGTTGCACCAAATAAAACATCTACCATATGTTTCACCAACCATTTATTTCAACAATGAAAGCCAGTAAAACAGCCAAAACAAAGATGGTACAGCCAGATAACATGGCAAGTTCATCCTAGCAAATATTAGATTGTCAAGCAATATAAGTAGTTCTCACTACTTCTTAATGAATATTTAGTAAAAAACAATAACTATAATATTCTTCTTAATATTCTTACTCTGTTATTGAGGTTGACTAAATCCCCATAGCTAGTCTCCCTTCCTTCTTTCACAGCATTAGAATTTTGCAATTTTTAACTGGAAACAACTATTTAAATAAAAATGTGATTAATTTCTCATCAATGATATAAAACACAAGATAAAACTTCCAGTGAGCATTACTTAAATGAAAATTTATTTTGTCTTTGCCTACCTTTAAATAGTTTTACATTCTCATGCAGAACTATGTAAATTACTAGATACATTTTCAAGTTATAAAACCTCTCCAAGCCTCAGCTGGTTTAATCATAAACAGCTATAATAATATCACCTACTACATATGATTTTCATGAGAAATAATTTCAATACCATATATAGAAGTTTATCTTAGTTTAAAACACATATTAGATGCCCCAAATTTATATTATAGATATACATGTATTTATAAAATTCCAGTTATATGTTTTTTTAATTACAAGCTACAGAAAAGATAGTGGAACATTAATATAGGCTAGAGTTTAATACTTTGTGTGTGTGTGTGTGTATGCGCTCAGTTGTGATCCCATGGACTGTAGCCTGCCAGACTTTTCTGTCCATTGATTTTCTAGGCAAGTGGAGTGGGTTGCCATTTCCTCTTCCAGTTAATACTTTGTAGTGGTGATATAATTTTATACACACACATACACAATAAAATTTAATTCAAAAATATCTATTGTAAAAGTCAAAGTTATCTCTTCTATAAGTAAGATTTTACAATTCCTGTATTGTAACAATGAATGCCTATATACCAACTAAAGCTAATCTGATTAGCAGTATAATTTCAAAAGCAAATCTTCCTATTACTGGAAAAGAATTTTTTTCCCTATTTCTATGTTAAACAGCTAAATTTAAGAATTTTCAATATATTTAAGCTTATGAAGAAATAGTTTATGGACTATCTTTTATTTAATATCACATTGATTATTTTTGATATATGTATATATAGTTAATAAATCACATAAAATATTTTCATTGATACCTGAACATAATTTTATAGTCAGCTTTTTAACTTAGGATATTTGTTTACCTAGAAGTATTATGTACTAGCAATAGCTCAAGAATCAATGAAGAGTTGAAAGTAAAAGCACCCCTGTCCTGAAAGCATATTGTAAATTTTAAGTGGCCTTTGAGTCTTACCTCAGTGAAAGATAAATTAACTTAAACTAGAAGTTATTAAAGATTTATATAATTCCCTATTCTCTTTTTAATGAGGAATTATATATTAAGAAAGAACTGTAATCTGCCTTTGTATTCTGTGGAAAACTAACTGCTGGTGTGCCATTTATTGCTTTTTAGCAAACACTGTAAGATACACAGTTTTCTTCCTGACATAATTCCTTTAGTTTTTACCAAGAAAAATATGCTCAACTAAAAAGAACAATCAAATTATTTTTATTTTGAATCGTTATCATATTTTCTTTATCTATTTTCAGCACTTTGTATATCATATAATGATTTTCTGCTTGTTTAAAAATGGCTTGTTACCACAAACTTTTTAACCAATGTAAAATATATGAAATTAAAATGGTTTCTAAATGTTCTTAGTTCCTAAATCTTCTAAGCACTTATTTGCATGAATATTCTTATCTTCATAAAACTTATATAGATAATGAAGAGCCAAAAGGAAGAAAATATTCTATGCTATTGTCATTACCCTATAATATAAGCCAGTTTTTGAAAAGGGGACAAAACATGTGAGTTAAATTTAGGTTAAAATGTCCTGTGACAGATCATACTGATTTAAGTAATTGGGAATTGCACTGAAGATGGATAGGAAAAAATAATAATAGTAGAAAGTATTCATAGAACATTTTAATATTCAAGGAGTTTTTCTACACAGTTTTTCTATACATATTCATTTAATCATCACAGCCATCCATAGAAAAAGTTATTCATATGCTCATTTTTCAGATGAGAAAAATGACTCAAGGAGAATGGCAGCTGGCCTACTTCTAACATCACAGAGGTGAGGCAGCTAGAACTCAAGCTCAAGTGGTCTGTCTCTAATCATGCTTTTTACTAATATATTCTGTTTCCTCTTAAATGTTTCATTGCTTCTAATTTTTAAATCATTTACTCATGTTTGTTTTTAAGAAGTTAATATTAGAGGTCACACATCATAATTAAAAAACAACAATAATCTTTGTGCAAAGTGCTTAGCCCTAGCACAGTGAATTAACACCGCGATTAAATGTCAGAGAACTGACTTTTCTCTCTAGCAGCAATGTTACCTAAATAACCTAAAGAAACAACCTACAAACACACCTAGGCGTTCTAGGTAAAATGGTAAACTACATTCTTTTATAAACCATTGAACCTGAAGCTACAGTATAGTATTATAGATTACCAGAGGCTCAAAAGAAAAGGGAGTTAGAAGTAAAAATGGCAAGTTAATACTAAAACTAAAGCAACCAGTGCATTGCTGCTGAGCTTATTAAGCAAAAGTTTTGTTTGCTGGCAGCTTGGGTTTTAATAGTGGCTCTGGAGACAGAAAACAAGACATTAGGTTAAATAGCATCAAGAAGGTAGGCGTGCGCGTGTGCACGCGCGCACACAAACACACACACACACACACAGTGAAGCTGAACTCTCAAAGCCTTCCTTTCTAAGTGAATTGGTGAACTAGAAAAATTGTTCCTGCTGGCAATGGTGAAAAACCACAAGATAATTAGCCTATCCTGGCCAAAGTTCTGGTGGGAAAAAAAATCTCTTCCATAAAAATTCACAGTCACAGCCTGCTCTCGGCATTTAGGACTCTGATTTTACAATCGGTCCAGGAAAATTGCTGATCAATAAGTTCAATAAAATTTCCTGACTGGATTAAGCCTCAGTACTCTTCTGATGTGTAGATCCTTAACCAGTCTTCATAGAAGTCTCACAAACTAAATCCTGGGAAACCAGAGCTCACCATTTAAAATTACTAAGTACATGAACACACAAGTCACACTGGGTGAGAACCACCAGGAACATTTATAAAAAGAACACAAACAACAACAGCACAGTGTAAAGATAATAAAATAATTGGATGAAGAATATAAAACTATGTTTAAAAATATTGACAGAGTTGAGAACAATAGAAAGGCAAGTGGGCAATTGTAAAATGGGCAGAGGACCTAAATAGACATCTCTTCAAAGAAAACATACAGATGGCCAAGAGGTACATGAAATTGCTCTTAGAGAAAGGCAGATCAAAACCACAGTGAGATATCTTCTCACATGAGCCAGACTGGCTATCATGAAAAAAAAATTAACACACAATAAATGCTGGAGAAGGTGTGAAGATAAGGGAACTCTCCTGCACTGGGGAATGTAAATTGGTGCAGCCACTATGGAGAACAATATAGGGGTTCCTTAAAAAACTAAAAATAGAGCTACCATATGACCCTGTAATCCCACGTCTGGGTATACAGCCAGAGAAAAACATGACCCAAAAGAATACATGCACCCCAATGCACATTGTAGCACTGTTTACAATAGCTGAGACAAGGAAGCAATCTAAATGTCCATCAACCGAGAAATGAATAAAGATGTGGTACATATATACAATGGAATATTACTCAGCCATTAAAAAGAATGAAATAATGTCATTAGCAGCAACATGCTGAACCTAGAGACAGTCATACTGAGTGAAATAAGTTAGACAGAGAAGAAGTATCATATGACATCCCTTATCTGTGGAATCTAAAAAGAAATGATACAAATGAACTTACTTACAAAAAAGAAAGAGACAGACTTGGAGATCAAACATGGGAGAAGGATACAGGAAAGGGATAGTTTGGAAGTTTGAGAAGAACATGTACTCACTGCTATATTTAAAATGGATAGCCCATAATGACCTACTGTATAGCACATAGAAGCCTGCTCAATGTTATATGGCAGCCTGGATTGAAGTGAAGCTCAGGGGAGAGTGGACATATGTTTATGTATGGCTGAGTCTCTTTGCTGTTCACCTGAAATTATCACAACATTGCTAAGGGGCTATGTCCCAATACAAAATAAAAAAGTCAAAAAAGAGAATGAACAGCTGTGAAAACATATTTACAAAAGAAAACATAATCATTTAATTTAATTGTTAGTAAATATGTGCAGAAATAAAATAATAGAAATATGACAACATGTCAATATATTTCTTTTCCCATTTTCTTCTCTTGAGGCATAACATCATACACATACACTTCATTGGGAAGCGTAATACCAGGGAAGCTGAAGAGAAAAAGGGAAGTGAAGCAGGAAAAAAGCAACAAGAGATATAACCAAGTGGATTGCTGAGGAAGCTACAACTTCATGACAAGTGAAATGATTGGTCTTGCCTCAAACAGGAGGAGGAAGAGAGGAGAATTGATCTTGATCACTGGATTTCTTCTATTTGCCAAAGTTTATGACCTAAGGAGTTAAGTCCATATACTTTCCAGTTGCAGATGTACAGATATCAAATAGATCCCACAGAGTCTTATGACTCAGAAGCCACTGGAAGCCCTGAGGTGAAGACAAGAGGGACAAATGAGAGGCATGATGTTAGTACCATTTGATATTATTCTTTGAATCATTCAGTGGTAGAAGGGCTTAGGAGAAGCCTCAGAAGATCCCTCAGGCTGTGGGGATGGTGGTCATAGTGACCTGGCTCCAGGACAGAGAAAGAAGCAGCACATACCATTTGTAGAGCCTTTGGACTATACTGTGAGGCAAAACACAGCCTGAATCTAGCTGTCTGTGAACTGTCTCCTGAAAATAAATATCTACAAATACTCCCTGTGTTAGAGGTCAAGGGTAGTCTAATGTCCAGCTACTTGATGTCATATGGAGGTGACACCAGGCTTCCCAGTCACACTAGTGGTAAAGAACTCACAGCCAATGCAGGAGACTAGAGACACAGTTTTGATCCCTGGATTGGGAAGATCACCTGGAGAAGGGCATGGCAACCCACTCTATATTATGAGGAAAAATGATCTACTCAAGTAAAAAAAAAATACCAATAAAAGATTTTCAGTAAAAGAATTATAAAAGAGTGTTCTCTGTGAAGAAGAAAAAATCATATAAGAAAATATCAAGGCATAAGACTAATGAGTAAAAATATTGAATAACATGAGACAATATAAACAAAATAGAGTGTATATGATAATACAAATGTTCATAATGAAAATACTGGAAAAAAGACAAAATTGAAGTTAAATACCAAATTACAACATTCTATACAATGGAAGGGATTTATAAAAGCTAAAATACTATATATTTTCTGAATTAACTTTAGAGTGGGGGTAGAGACAATAGAGGACTTTCCAGGTGGCTCAGTGGTGAAGAATTCACCTGACAAGGCAACAACCACAGGAGATGACAGTTTGATCCCTGGGTCGAGATGATCCCCTGGAGGAGGAAATGGCAACCCATTCCAGTGTTCTTGCTGGGGTAATTTCATGGACAGAGAAGCCTGGTGGGTTCCATGGGTTCTCCTGATGGGTCCTCATAGTCCCTGGGATTGCTAAGAGTTGGACATGACTGAGCGACTGAACACACAGATAATAAATATCTGTTGTTCAATCACTAGGTCTTGTCTCACTCTTTGTGACCCCATAAACTATAGCACGCCAGGATTCCCTGTCCTTCACCATCTCCCAGAGCTTCCTCAAACTCATATCCATTGAATTGAGGATGCCATCCAATCATCTCATCCTCTGTCATCCCCTTCTACTCCTGCCTCCAATCTCTCCAAGCAAGAAGGTCTATTCTAATGAGTAGGCTCTTCCCATCAGGTGGCCAAAGTATCAGAGCTCCAGCTTCAGCATCAGTCCTTCCAATGAATATTCAGTGTTGATTTCCTTTAGGATTGACTGGTTTGATTTCCTTGCAGTACAAGGGACTTTGAAGAGTTTTCTCCAACACCACAGCTCAAATGCATCAATTCTTAGGTGCTCAGCCTTCTTCATGGTGCAACTCTTACATCCATATATGATTATTGGAAAAACCACAGCTTTGACTATACGAACCTTTGTTGGAAAAGTAATGACTCTGCTTTTTAATATGCAGTTTATCTTTGTGAGAGATTTTCTTCCAAGGAGCATCTTTCAATTTCATTGCCACAGACACCATCTGCAGTGATTTTGGAGCCCAAGAAAATAAAGTCTCTCACTGTTTCCATTGTTTCCCCATCTATTTGCTGTGAAGTGATTGGACTGGATGCCATGATATTAGTTTTCTGAATGTTGATTTCAAGCCAGCTTTTTCACTCTCCTCTTTCATATTCATCAAGAGGCTCTTTAGTTCCTCTTCTCTTTCTGCCATAAAGGAGGTATCATCTGCATATTTGAGATAATTGATATTTCTCCCTGCAATCCTGATTCCACCTTGTGCTTCATCCAGCCCGTACTTGCATGATATACTCTGCATAGAAGTTAAACAAGCAGGGTGACAACATATAGCCTTGATGTAATCCTTTCCCAATTTCAAACCAGCCTACTGTTCCATGTCTGGTTCTAACAGTTGCTTCTTGACCTGTATGCAGGTTTCTCAGGAGACAGGTAAGGTGGTCTGATATTTCCATCTCTTTAAGAATTTTTCAGTTTGTTGTGATCCACACAGTCAAGGCTTTAGCACAGTCAATGAAGCAAAAGTAGATGCTTTTCTGGAGTTCTCTCGTTTTTGTATGATCCAAAGGATGTTAGCAATTTGATATCTGGTTCCTCTGCCTTTTCTAAATCCAGCTTGAACATCTTGAACATTGGAAGTTCTCAGTTCACATACTATTGAAGACTACCCTGGAGAATTTTGAGCATTACTTTGCTCACATATGACATGAGTGCAACTGTGCTGGGAGGGATTGGGGGCAGGAGGAGAAGGGGACAACAGAGGATGAGATGGCTGGATGGCATCAATGACTCGATAGACATGAGTTTGAGTGAACTCCAGGAGATGGTGATGGTCAGGGAGGCCTGGTGTGCTGCAATTCATGGGGTTTCAAAGAGTCGGACACGAATGAGTGACTTCACTGAACTGAACTGAGTTGTGCATTAGTTTCAATGTTTTTGGCATTGCCTTTCTTTGGGATTGGAATGAAATTGACCTTTTCCAGTCCTGTGGCCACTGCTGAGTTTTTAAAATTTGCTGACATACTGAATGCAGAACTTTAACAGCATTGACTTTTAAGATTTGAATGGCACAGCTATTCAACCCTCAATATCCAATGAATACTCAGTGTTGATTTCTTTTAGGATTGACCGATTTGATCTTTTTGCTAATACTAGATATAGGTATTGTCAAATCAAATATGAATGCTTGCGTGTTTAAGAGTAACTATTGGGAGTGAAAAAGTTGGCTTAAAGCTCAACATTCAGAAAACGAAGATCATGGCATCCGGTCCCACCACTTCATGGGAAATAGATGGGGAAACAGTGGAAACAGTGTCAGACTTTTTTTTTTCTGGGCCCAAAGTCACTACAGATGGTGACTGCAGCCATGAAATTAAAAAAGACGCTTACTCCTTGGAAGGAAAGTTATGACCAACTTAGATAGCATATTCAAAAGCAGAGACATTACTTTGCCAACAAAGGTTCGTCTAGTCAAGGCTATGTTTTTTCCTGTGGTCATGTATGGGTGTGAGAGTTGGACTGTGAAGAAGGCTGAGTGCCGAAGAATTGATGCTTTTGAACTGTGGTGTTGGAGAAGACTCTTGAGAGTCCCTTGGACTGCAAGGAGATCCAACCAGTCCATTCTGAAGGAGATCAGCCCTGGGATTTCTTTGGAAGGAATGATGCTAAAGCTGAAACTCCAGTACTTTGGCCACCTCATGCGAAGAGTTGACTCATTGGAAAAGACTGTGATGCTGGGAGCGATTGGGGGTAGGAGGAGAAGGGGATGACAGAGGATGAGATGGCTGGATGGCATCACTGAGTCGATGGACAGGAGTCCCGGGTGAACTCCGGGAGTTGGTGATGGACAGGGAGGCCTGGTGTGCCGCGATTCATGGGGTCGCAAAGAGTCAGACACGACTGAGCGACTGATCTGATCTGACCTGATTAACAATAGAAAATAGATTATATAATTTCTATCACTGGGAAAAATTAGATAAGCTATTAATCTAAAAGGAGGAAGAATTTTTAAATGTAAAATACAGCTTAGGAAATCAGAGTAAGTAGAAAACTACATTGACAGAAATAATTCCAAATATATATTATCCATTTAATGAAATTGGATTAAACTCTTCAGTTAAAAATAGTAATTTTAGGCCTCATTCAAAATAGAAAAATTATATGCCAACAATATTTCCATGTTTATTTTATTATAGAACTTAAAAGGAACACAAAATGTGGAATTATACAATATTTGAAAGCAGAGGGACATGGCTAAGAATATTCAGAATAGCAGTATTTCTCACAGTGAGTCGCTCAGTCGTGTCCAACTCTTTGCGATCCCATGGACTGTAGCGTAACAGGCTCCTCCATCTATGGAATTTTCCAGGCAAGAGTACTGGAGTGGGTTGTCATTTCCTTCTCCAGGGGATCTTCCTGACCCAGCCATGGAACCCAGGTCTTCCGCGTTGCAGGCAGACACTTTACCATCTGAGCCACCAGTTCAGTTCAGTTCAGTCCCTAAGTTGTGTCCAACTCTTTGCAAGCCCATGGACTACAGCATGCCAGGCCTCCCTGTCCATCACCAACTCCCGGCATTTACTCACACTCATGTCCATTGAGTTGGTGATGCCATCTAACGATCTCACTTTCTGCCGTCCCTTTCTCCTTCTGCCTTCAATCTTTCCCAGCATCAAGGTCTTTTCCAATGAGTCAGCCCTTCGCTTCAGGTGGCCAAAGTATTGGAGTTTCAGCTTCAGCATCAGTCCTCCCAGAGAAATATTCAGGACTGATTTCCTTTATGATTGACGATTGGACCTCCTTGCAGTCCAAAGGACTGTCAAGAGTCTTCTCCAACATCACAGTTCAAAAACATCAATTCTTTGGTGCTCACCTTTCTGTATAGTCTAACTATCACATCCATACAAGACTACTGGAAAAGCCACAGCTTTGACTAGATGGACGTTTTTCGGCCAAGTAATGTTTCTGCTTTTTAATATACTGCCTAGGTTGGTCATAACTTTTCTTCCAAGGAGCAAGCATCTTTTAATTTCATTGCTGCAGTGACCATCTGCAGTGATTTTGGAGCCCCCCAAAATAAAGTCAGTCACTGTTTCCACTGTTTCCCCTGAAGTGATGGGACTAGATGTCATGATCTTAGTTTTCTGAATGTTGAGTTTTAAGCCAACTTTTTAACTCTCTTCTTTCACTTTCATCAATAAGCTCTTTAGTTCTTCTTTCCTCTCTACCATATGTGTGGTGTCATCTGCATCTGAGGTTATTGATATTTCTCTCAGCATCTTGATTCCAGCTTGTGCTTCATCCAATCCAGCATTTCTCATGATGTGTTCTGCATATAAGTTAAATAAACAGGGTGACAATATACAGGCTTGACGTACTCCTTTCCTGATTTGGTACCAGTCAAGTTCTAACTGTTACTTCCTGACCTGCATACAGATTTCTCAGGAGGCAGGTAAGGTGGTCTGGTATTCCCATCTCTTGTAGAATTTTCCACCATTTATTGTGATCCACACAGTCAAAGGCTTTGGCATAGTCAATAAATCAGAAGTAGGTGTTCTTCTGGAACTCTCTTGCTTTTTTGAAGATCCAATGGATGTTGGCAATTTGATCTCTGGTTCCTCTGCCTTTTCTAAATCCAGCTTGAACATGTGGAAGTTCACAGTTCACTTACTGTTAAAGCCTGGCTTGGAGAATTTTGAGCATTACTTCCCTACTGTGTGAGATGACTGACATTGTGTGGTAGTTTGAACATTCCATTCAGGTATGACCTAAATAAAATCCCTTACGATTATACAGTGGAAGTGAGAAATAGATCCAATGGATTAGATCTGATAGACAGAGTGCCTGAAGAACTATGGTTCATGACATTGTACAGGAGGCAGGGATCAAGATCATCTCCAAGAAAAAGAAATGCAAAAAGGCAAAGTGGTTGTCTGAGGAGGACTTACAAATAGCTGTGAAAGGAAGAGAAGTGAAAGGCAAAGGAGAAAAGGAGATATACCCATTTGAATGCACAGTTCCAAAGAATAGCAAGGAGAGATAAGAAAGCCTTCCTCAGTGATCAGTGCAAAGAAATAGAGGAAAACAATACAATAGGAAAGACTAGAGATCTCTTCAAGAAATTTAGAGATACCACGGAAATATTTCATGCAAGATGGGCACAATAAAGGACAGCAATGGTATAGATCTAACAGAAGCCAAAGATATTAAGAAGAGGTGGCAAGAATACACAGAACTATAGAAAAATGATCTTCATGACCCAGATAATCATGATGGTGTGAGCATTCACCTAGAACCAGACATCCTGTAATGTGAAGTCAAGTAGGCCTTAGGAAGCATCACTATGAACAAAGCTAGTGGAGATGATGGAATTCTAGTTGAGGTATTTAAAATCCTAAATGATGATGCCGTGAAAGTGCTGCACTCAGTATGCCAGCAGATTTGAAAAGCTCAGCAGTGGCCACAAGACAGGAAAAGGTCAGTTTTCATTCCAATCCCAAAGAAAGGCAATGCCAAAGAATGCTCAGACTATCGCACAATTGAGCCACCAGGAAGTCTATTTTTTCTGATAGCTGAGTATTTATATACAGTTTTGTCCTCCTATAGATAAGGAAAAATAAACCATGATCTTTTCATGTGTATGTATTACATAGCAGTGAAAATGAATGAATTACACCCATATATGTCAAAATGAATGAACTGTACAAATATACTGTTAGGCATAAAAGTTGGAGAATAATGCATATATTTCAAGTTTATGTACATGTACATAAATTATGCACATCAATATTACACATGGTTTAAGAAAATAAATATTCTACAAATATATGCATGTATACATATACATACATTTTATACGATTACCTTCAGAGAAAGGAAAATTGGATGCAGTTGAAAATGTTGGCAAGGAGATTCCAATAGATATTACAATGTTTTATTAATGTATTTTATGCACATGATGCTTTTCTTTATTCTTTCTATGTATCAGAAATAATTTATAATGAATGTTAATCAATAGGGAGAACAATCAGGCCAATGTGTAAATGTCTCCTTATGTCAAGAATTTGAAGAAATAGTTGTTTGTATTGAATAATGTGATTATGTGAAAGCTAAGCATCTGATTAATATTCCAAGTATTTTAGTATAATGAAATTTATTTAAATTTAAAGTTCATATGAACATAATTTTAAATAAAATAGTAATATATTAGTCACAGTCATTTACATTTTTTATGAATGTGCAGTACAAAAATAAATCTGTACAACTTTCTGAAGACCATAACTTAATTGGTCTATAAACAGACTTCATTCTTTTCCACAAATTATTCTCCTCTTTCCTTAAGCTACCCATTGATTTTTTTTTTCATCCTCTAGTGTTCTCTTGTTCCTTTGACTAACATGCAATGAATTTTCTGTCATTTCTGTATCATTTACGCATTAACCTCTTTATCAGCCTCACTGCACTCTTTGACACATTTGCATTAATAATGTTGACTGTGATAAAAGACTGAGTATCCATCACTTTTTCAAGAATTTATGCTAACTTGGGTTAAGAATTTATGTCATAAAGCACTTCATCAGATGACACTCACAATACTCTGACATGTCTTTTTAAAAACTAAACTTCACACTCTACATTTCCATTTACTAACATTGTAAAAGTTAACATAATGCAGTAGAAAATGCACAATATCACACATGAAGTGTTCTTGTTGAGTTGAATTATACCTTCTAGTTTTAATGTAGTTTACAAGAAAAAGCACAGAATGAATGTCAGGTTAAACCTCACCACAGGGATGCAATCAAGCAAATTCAGCATGTGGAACATTCTATAGGACACATAGTCTGGCTTCTCCAATGATAAGTATCATAAAATTTCAAAAGCAGAGTCTCTTAAAACCCCTTAAGAGATATAATATTCAAATGCAATGGGCAGCTATGTTTGGTTTAGTTTAAAATAAATGAAATGTTAGGGAAAAAAAAACATTGAGATAATCAAGAAAAAGGGACTATGGATTTACTATAAGACACCAAAGAGTTTTTTTGTTTACTTTATTAAAAGCATAATGTTATGGGTGTTGTTTAAAATATTGCTATGCTAGGTGCTTATATTGAAATATATGCAAGTTTTGGAATTGTTTTATGCTTTTAGTAAAAGTGGCTCTGATTCTTTCAGCTAATGTTACCATTCAGAAGTTTTATTATTTCATTTCATGTTTAAAAATAATATTCTGGATTCCCTTAGGTTGTAGTAGAGTGCTATAACCACTGAAGACAATGAAAAATTTTAAATAAATAAATGAGTGCTATAACCACTGAAGACAATGAAAAATATTTAAATAAATAAATGAGTAAAACAATCTTGACTATAAGTAAATAAAGTATTTGCTTTCTAAGCAGCACACACACTATACATATAGTAATAATAATCAATCTTTAATAATTGTATAATATAATATATAAGATATAATATACAGCAAGATATAACACAATATAAGTAACAATATCTTAAAATACCTATGCTAATGAAGAGTTGACTCATTGAAAAGACTCTGATGCTGGGAGGGATTGGGGGCAGGAGGAGAAGGGGATGACAGAGGATGAGATGGCTGGATGGCATCACTGACTCGATGGACGTGAGTCTGTGTGAACTCCAGGAGTTGGTGATGGACAGGGAGGCCTGGCGTGCTGTGATTCATGGGGTCGCAAAGAGTCAGACACAACTGAGCGACTTAATTGAACTGAACTGAACTGAACTGAATGTGCATATGCATATATTATAATATGTATGTGTATATATATACATATATATATATATGCATATATTTATCCTTAACTGCCCACTCTTCATATCAGAAATTCTTTTTATAAGAAACCTGGCTTATCTAAAAATGTATTCTGTACACAAAATAGGGAAGGTAAAATTAGACAAAAACTATAAAAACTAAGCAATGCCACTAGACTAATAGTAAAGTTTTTTCATTTTAGTATATATTCTGATAAACAATATTTCTAAATATGACAGTACTATGCCCAAACAACATATTAGCCTTCAAAAATATTGAGGCAAAGATACCTAAAATCTAGTTTGTTATGGTCATTTGCTGTTGTCTTGCAGCCAAAAGCCTCCTTTAGAACCTCCTTTTTATGTGATTCTGCAAAATATACTTCCAACATTTCCTAAGTCTGTTGGCATTCTATTAGATGATGCAAATTGCAGGAATGAAGTAGAGATTATAGTACATATAAATGGATTTCTTTCCTGTTTTCTAGCAGTTACTATCTATTAATATACTGTTCCAGTGACAGATGATCACTGACTCCAGGCTGAAGCTTCTTTCAGCCCTTAAAACCCAGGTTTGCCATGTCTTCATGGCATTTAGTATACCAAGCACTGCAGGCAGCCTTGCACTGGCTATGTGGTCTAAGTATCAGTAAGGCCTTTCCTCAGAAGCCCAAGCCTCTGTTCAGTGTTGCTTCCCATGCCTGCCCTGCTACTCCAATTAAATCTCTGCACTAGTGGACATCCAGAGGATGAGATGATTGGATGGCATCACTGACTCAATGGACATGGATTTGGGTGGACTCCAGGAGTTGGTGATGGACAGGGAAGCCTGGCATGCTGTGGTTCATGGGGTCACAAAAAGTCAGACACGACTGAACAACTGAAATGAGTGGACATCCATCATGCTACTCCTTCAGTTCAGTTCAGTTCAGTCACTCAGTCATATCCAATTGTTTGTGACCACATGGACTGTAGCACACCAGGTTTCCCTGTACATCAACAACTCCCAGAACGTGCTCAAACTCATCTCCATTGAGTCGGTGATGCCATCCAACCATCTGATCCTTTAAGATTCCCTTCTCCTTCTGCCTTTAATCTTTCCCAGCATCAGGGTCTTTTCCAAATCAGTTCTTTGCATCAGGGGGCCAAAGTATTGGAGTTTCAGCTTCAACACCAGTCCTTCCACTGAATATTCAGGACTGATTTCCTTTAGGATTGACTGGTTTGATATTCTTGCTGTCCAAGGGATTTTCAAGAGTCTTCTCCAAAAGCACAATTCAAAAGCATCAATTCTTTAGCACTCAGCTTTCTTTATGGTCCAACTCTCACATCCACTGGAGAAGGAAATGGCAACCTACTCCAGTAATCTTGCTTGCAGAAATCCATGGACAGAGGAGCCTGACAGGCTTCAGTCCATGGGGTTGCAAAGAGTCAGGCATGACTGAACAACTATTACTCACTCACATCCATACACAATTACTGGAAATAGCCATGGTTTTGAATAAATGGACCTTTGTCAGCAAAGCAATGACTCACATTTTTAATATGTTGTCAAGTTTTGTCATAGTTTTTCTTCCAAGGAGCAAGAGTCTTTTAATTTCAAGGCTGCACTCACCATCTGCAGTGATTTTGGAGCCCAAGAAAATAAGTCTCTTACTGTTTCCATTGTTTTCCCATCTATTTGCCATGAGGTAATTGGACCAGGCATCACTGACTCGATGGACATGAGTTTGAGCGGGCTCTGGGACTTGGTGATGGACAGGGAAGCCTGGCGTGCTGCAGTCCATGGGGTCCCAAAGAGTCAGACAAGACTGAGTGACTGAACTGAACTGAATTTGAATGGATGGCATGATCTTCATTCTTTGAATGTTGAGTTTTAATCCAGCTTTTTCATTCTCCTCTTTCGCTTTCATCAAGAGGTTCTTTAGTTCCTCTTCTATCTGCCATAAGGGTGGTGTCATCTGCATATCTGAGGTTATTGATATTTCTCCTAGCAATGTTGATTCCAGCTTGTGCTTCATCCAGCCCAGCATTTTGCATGATGTATTCTGCATATAAATTAAATAAGCAGGGTGGTACTATACAGCCCTGATGAACTCCCTTCTTGATTTGGAAGCAGTCTGTCGTTCCATGTCCAGTTCTAACTGTTGTTTCTTGACCTGCATACAGATTTCATAGGAGGCAGGTAAGGTGGTCTGGTATTTCCACCACTTTAAGAATTTTCCAGTTTGTTGTGATCCACATAGTCAAAGGTTTTGGCAAAGTCAATAAAGTAGAAGTAGATGTTTTCTGGAACTCTCTGGCTTTTTCAATGATATAAAAGATGTTGGCAATTTGATCTCTGGTTCCTCTGCCTTTTCTAAATCCAGCTTGAACATCTGGAAGTTCTCAGTTCACAAACTATTGAAGACTAGCTTGGAGAACTTTGAGCATTACTCTGCTAGCATGTGAGATGAGTACATTCTTTAGCATTGCCTTACTTAGGGATTGCAATGAAAACTGACCTTTTCTAGTCCTGTGGCCACTGGTGAGTTTTCCAAATTTGCTCATCTTTTAGGATTAAAATAACTCAACTGGAATTCCATCACCTCCATTAGCTTTGTTCATAGTGATGCTTCCTAAGGCCCACTTGACTTCATATTCCAGGATGTCTGGCTCTAGGTGAGTGATCACACCATCGTGGTTATCTGGATCATGAAGATCTTTTGGTATAGTTCTTCTGTATATTCTTGCCACCTCTTCTTAATATCTTTTGCTTCTGTTAGGGCCATACCGCTTTTGGTCTTTATTGTGCCCATCTTTCCACAATTAGAAAATCTCAAATTTTCTTGAAGAGATCTATAGTCTTTCCCATTCTATTATTTTCCTCTATTTATTTGCATTGATCACTTAGAAATACTTTCTTATCTCTCATTGCTATTCTTGGAATGCTACATTCAGGTGGATATATTTTTTCCTTTTTTCCTTTGCCTTTTGCTTCTCTTCTTTTCTCAGCTATTTGTAACACCTTCTTCAACAAGCATTTTGCCTTTTTGCAGTTCTTCTTCTTGGGGATGGTTTTGATCACTGCCTCCTGTACAATGTAACAAACCTTCATCCAAAATTCTTCAGGCACACTATCAGATCTAATCCCTTGAATCAATTCACCACTTCCACTGTATAATCATAAGGGATTTGATTAGGTCCTACCTGAATGGTCTAGTGGTTTTCCATACTTTCTTCAATTTAAGTCTGAATTTGCAATAAGGAGTTTGATCTGAGCCACAGTCAGCTTCAGGTCTTGTTTTTCTGACTGTATAGAGCTTCTCCATTTCCCACTGCAAAGAATACAATCAATCTGATTTTGGTATTGACCATCTAGTGTTGTCTATGTGCAGGGTTGTCTCTTGTGTTGTTGGATGAGGATATTTGCTATGACCAGTGCATTCTCTTGGCAAAACTCTGTCAGCCCTTTCCCTGCTTCATTTTGTACTCCAAGGCCAAACTTGCCTGTTACTCCAGGTATCTCTTGACTTCCTACTTTTGCATTCCAGTTCCCTATGATAAAAAAGACATCTGTTTTTGGTGTTCATTCTAGAGGGTCTTGTAGGTCTTCATGGAGCCATTCAACTTCAGCTTCTTTGGCATTAGTGATTGGGGCATAGACTTGGATTACTGTGATATTGCATGGCTTATCTTGGAATCAAACAGAGATCATTCTATTGTTTTTGAGATTGTACTCAAATACTGCATTTCAGCCTCTTTTGTTGACTATGAGGGCTACTTCATTCCTTCTTAGGGATTCTTTCCCACAGTAGTAGATATAATGGTCATCTGAACTAAATTCACCCATTCTGGTCCATTTTAGTTCACCAGTTCCTAAAATGTCAATGTTCACTCTTGCCATCTTGTTTTACTACTTCCATTTACCTTGATGCATGGATCTAACATTCCAGGTTCCTATCAATATTGTTCTTTATAGCATCAGACTCTACTTCCATCACCATTCACATCCACAACTGGACTTCTTTTTTGGCTTTGGCTCAGCCTCTTCATTCTTTCTGGAGATATTTCTCTAGTCTTCTTCAATAGCATACTGGTTATGTACTGACCTGGAGAATTCATCTTTCAGTGTCATGTTTTTTGCCTTATAATACTGTTCATGAGGTTCTTAAAACAAGAATAGTGAAGTGGTTTGCCATTCTCTTCTCCAGTGGACCACGTTTTGTCAGAACTCTCCACCAAGACCTGTCTGTATTGGTTGGCCCTCTGGCTTCCCTGGTGGCTCAGAAGGTAAAGAGTCTGAGGTAAAGCATCCTGCAATGTGGGAGACTTGGGTTCAATTCCTGAGTCAGGAAGATCCCCTGGAGAAGGAAATGGCAATCCACTCCAGCACTCTTGCCTGGAAAATCCCATGGATGGAGAAGTCCATGGGGTGGCAAAGAGTCAGACACGACTGAGTGACTTCACTTCAATTCACAATGGCATAACTCATAGTTTCATTGAGTTAGACAATGCTATGATCCAAGTGATCAGTTTCGTTAGTTTTCTGTAATTGTGTTTTCCTTTCTGCCCTCTGATGGATAAGGATAGGAGGCTCGTGGAAGCTTCCCAATGGGAGGGACTGGCTATAGAGGAATTTGGGTCTTGCTCTGATGGGTGGGGTCATGCTCAGTAAATCTTTAATCCAATTTTCTGTTGATTCATGGAGCTGTGGTCCCTCCCTATAGTTTGGCCTCAGACCAAACTATAGTAGAGGTAATGGCAGTAATGGCAACCTCCTTCACAAGGACTTGCCAAGACTGTTGTGCTCAGTTCCCCTGATCCAACAGCAGGCCACTGTCAACCCATGCCTCCACTGGAGACTACTGGACACTCACAGGGATATCTGGCTCAGTTTCTTGTGGGGTCACTGGTCATTTCTCCTGGGTCCTGTTGCAGGTTTTGTTTGTGCCCTCCAAGAGTCTGTTTCCCCAGCCCTGTGGAAGTTCTGTAATCAAATCCCACTGGTCTTCAAAGTCAAATCCCTTCACAGATTCCCAGGTTGGGAAATCTGTTTTGGGCCCTAGAACTTTAACAATAGTGGGAGAACTTCTTTGGTATAATTGTTGCTGCTCCTAGATTTGGTTGACTCCATATATTTTGACTTTTTTTCAGTAGCTATAGAGGTGAGTGCTGCTTTCGGCAGTTATGAATTTCTATGTTACTTCGGAGTTCTTTTCTGATCTTTCAAACTTCCAAAATCAGGGTAAACAGATTTCCTTTGCTTGAAGTATGCAATGTTTTTCTGAAACATATTCTAAGTGAAATATATTCTAAGATGGGGATCTTAGTACATATTTATACCTTCTATAATTTCAAATTATTATTTAAATGAACAAAGAAAGGTAATACTTGGCAATGGTGTTGGCAAATAATTTTAGCTCTAAATCGAAATTGGGGGGTAATATTTTGGATTCAGGAAAAAGAGTGGAAGAAGGGCTAAAAATAATGTGAAATTCTGGAGTTATTGGGTTTAATCAAGAAACTCTGAATGCAGAAGGAATGTCTTCCGGTGGAATTTCCATAATATTACATAATGCTGTGCTGTGCTGTGTTAAGTCACTTCAATAGAAAGGACTGATGCTGAAGCTCTAATACTTTGGCCACCTTATGTGAAGGGTGGACTTATTGAAAAAGACCCTGATGCTGGGAAAGATTGAAAGCAAAAAACAGAAGTCGGTGGCAGCAGATGAGATGGTTAGATATATCACTGACTCAATGGACATAAATTTCAGCAAACTCCGGGAGATAGTGGAAGACATAGGAGCCTGGCATGCTGCACTCTATGAGGTCACAAAAAGTCAGAGGCTACTTAACAACAGCAATATTGTTTATGGCTGCTTCTGTACTATAAAGTTACTACTTAGCCCTTTATTGAAAAAAATAGTGACGTGGTTGACAGTATATCCACGAGTAAATTATGGTGCTATATGCACTGAACAAAGTTTATTCCCCAGATTAATTCCAAATATTAGACCTGATGCAAGAACTTACACAGATAAGACATTGAAAGTTTTATTCACCACAGATTTCATTTGGGGGGTGCAATAGGCTGAACATGAAAGGTGAAGTCCACTGACATAAGTTGTTGCTAATGATGGATATCACGACATCTGGAAAGTTAAGATATCACAAAAATGATATTAATAATAGTTAATAATAAATTGGCTTAAATCACAGAAATAAAAGAATCATTTTGTCCTCCAAGGCTAGCACACGTTGTAAAAAGGCACAGACAACTGAAGATTTAAACTGGCAAATTGAATCTAAAGTTTTTCTATCTCCCATGTCATGGAAGATATAAACAATTCAATGCAATCTGTAAGAGAATTCTTGATAGTGTAAAAAATAGTCATACATCTATTAGAATAAGAAATCATTTTTTCTCACTGAGCATATGAATTGGATTCAGCAGTTTAAAAAGAAAGGGGAACTGTCTTTGAATTCTATATTAATATCCACTTAGAAATGAATTTACAGTGTGAAAGATTTAAACTTTTTGGTATCTGTAATTGTCCTTCAACATAATTCATAAGAGCATAATATGTAACAGAATAGGCAGCTAGGACAAGACAATACACTTAGTGAGGGAAACTGATTCAGGTGGAAATGTTACCCAATTTAAAAATACAGTGGAGACAGTAAATAGCAGATTGCAAATTGCAGGAAATTCAATTATTTATTAATTAAAGCAATTCTGAAATTTAGGTAAAAATAAAGAAAAGCAAGACAAAGAGTGAAGATAATTAGATAGACCTCTATGTATTAACTGTCAATGGAATTCCAGACTCAAGGATTTACTGCTTATTTGACAATTTCACTTGAATATCTAATAAGGATCTCAAATTTAACAAAATCAATACAAAATTATTTGTATCATCCAAATCACCTCTGCCTCCCTGGTCCAGGTCAATATCTTCACTCACTTGAACTGATATGAAAGCCTTCTTGAAATCATTCCTGCTTCCACTTTTGTCCTTCAATACGTTCTCCACATGGCAATCAGAGTGATCTTTTAAAAATGTAAATCAGATCTACCATTGTCCTACCAAAATCCTTAATTAGTTCCTTCGGCAAAAATAAACTGTAGGAATTTGAAGGCAGTGGTGTGGTAGATTTTAATTTCATGAGTACTCCCTTAAAACATGTGGGCAAGGATAGCAAAACCTCAAACCCACACACAATATCTAAAACAAAGCTAAATGTTAACATATTCCTACAAACCTCAAAATATAATCAGGTCGTGAAAAACTGCTAAGAGCTAAAGAACCAGATTTATCAGAATTTGTGCAGAAGGAAGTACATTATCAACCAAAACTGAAAAGAGTACAAGAAGTCCTCACTGGAGTGCATGGTGAAGCCAATTTGATGATAACAGCTGAGAATGAGATAGATGAGTTTAACCCAATCCAATTAGGAGGTGAGTCAAGAGGAGGTGAGTGAAGGATTCAAGGGGCCATTTTACCCTTCAGATAAGCAGAACATCACATAAGAGGATGTAAACAAACATGCATAAAACTGCTAAAGAGAGCAAAGATGACTCAAAACAGGTGAGCACAAAGAAAGTCAGGGAAATCTGAAAAAATTCAACTTTCTGAGTTGAAAAATAACTAAAATATAAAGCAAAATGTATGTTTTAAAGAACTGAAGATAGGATCAATAAACAGTAATATGGATGTTAAGAAATTATCCAAAGTGCAGCAGAAGCCACTAAAGAGATTAAAATAGAATATGTCTAGTTGTTCAAGCAATAGAGGACAGAGAACATGAGGGAGAGATAAATGCAAAGTGATATGACTTCACATTTTCATAACTGAATAAAGATAGGAATAATTAGATGCAGGCATCCTATACACACACAAAAGAGATGACATAAAGAAAGCAAACTCCACATCTAATCAAACTGGAGTAAATCCGAACACTAAAGCAATGGGTAAAATTGATCAGTGGGAAACAACTAAGCACTTATAAAGAAACCACAACTGTATCACCTCTTAAAATACTAGGAAAAAATAGTGGCAACTTAGAATTTATACTCAGCTAAACTATCATGTTAAAACCAATAAAATAACCAAATCAAATAAAAATAAAATCTTCAAACAAATCCAAATTTACCAACCTAGTTTTGCTGAACTATTAATACCTCCTGTATTGCCTATGGAGAATAGCATTGACTCCAATAAGGATGGAACTTTAAACTGATACAAACATAAATTACTATTATATATTTAAAAAATGTTTAAGGTTTACATCCTTTGCACCAGAAATTTCTTATTTATAAGTCTTATCCTAATAATTTTGTCATGGATATGTGCAAATGTTTGCCTATAAGAAAATTTTATTTTCCTAATATTAAAATCAGAAATATTTTTGACATCCAATAAAAAGGAACTTGGAAAATATTAAAATGTTATACCATCTTTTATCATGTTTTTATAGAGAGACATCTGTCTAAAGGCCTGAATATGTGTCAAAGTTATATTATTTTCAAATGAAGTCTACATTACTTTATAAAGTTCAAATATAATTTTTGAAATATTACTAGAGGCATATCTTTCAAAATATTAAAATTATTTTTGTCAATGGAATTTCAAATTGCATTTTTGTGCCTGACTGTATCTTAAAATTAATTCTACAATTACCATTTGCTTTTATACTCAGAAGAAATATTATCAAAAATAAGTGTTATCTTTGGGTATAAATATAGCCTCAGTTTTTGAAACTGTGAAAACATAGAACTTGAAGAAGGCGTGTAAGAGCATGAACTAGCTGTTTTTATTAGCTTGTGAGTGAAGAAAGTGTTAAGAGAGTTTTTCTGCAATGGACCATGACCTTTACTCTCACATGATTAAGTATAAAAATGTGTGAGGCAGGAGGAGAAAAACTGAGAAGAATAGGATACTCAGGGAAATTGAAGGCTGTTTATAAGGGAACTGTGTATATTCGAACTAATCTCAAGATATAATAACTTATCCAGAGGTCTTCCATGTAAGCATATAAATACTGACTTTTAGTAAATGCTATATTTGATGATTGCTACTGTTTATTTCTATTTATTTTAGTTTTCCTTGCAAATAGAACTTGCAATAATTTTTTATTGCATGACCAAGAAAGAAGTTAAGCTACCAGTTTCAACTGAGATTATAAATGGATTCAAAAGTACCAAAAATATGTGATATCTTATAATTTTTACTTAAAATTAGTCCATATATGAATATAAATCTAGGCATAGACATTATATTGAAAAGTCATAGTTGCAGATAAAAGATGTTTTCCCTTTTATATAACTTTTCCAGTTGGTAAATCTGCAGCTTTGCAGTGTTACACAAAATATTGCATTGATTTTTAAGTACAATGGTCAGGAATCACTAATGTGTTTAAACAGACAGGGTATGTATGATGTACACACGTCTCCCACTGCAAACAGCATCAAAATTGCAACTAGCTATTGAACAACCATCCACAGGAGGATGCTGAAACTCAAAAAAAAAAAAAAGAAAAAAAGAAAAGTGCACCACATCCAAAGATAAAGAAGAAGCTTCAGCAAGGTGGTAGGAGGAGCACAATCATAACAAATTCAAATCTCATTCCCACCAGGTGGGTGAACCACAAACTGGAGAACAATAATATAAAAGAAGTGTTCCCACTGTTGTGAAGGATCTGAACCCCACATCCGTCTTCTCAGTCTTGGAGTCCAGCAGGAGAAGGAATCTCCAGAGAATCTGACTCTGAAGGCCAGCAGGATTTGATTGCATGACTTCCACAGGACTGAGGGAAACAGAGAATCCAGTCTTGAAGAGCACAAACAAAATTCTGTGTGCACCAAGACCCAGAGGAAAGGAGCAGTGACCCCATAAGAAACTGAAGCAAAACTACCTGCTAGTGTTGGAGTGTCTCCTGTAGAGGTGTGGGGCAGTTGAGACTCACCACAGGAGCAGGGGCTCACCATAGGGGCAGGGACACTGGCAAAAACAATCTGGAAAGATCCCCTTTGACATAAGCCGTCTTGGAGTTCACCATTAACCCTACCAGGCTTCCCTGGGGGCTCAGAGGATAAAACGTCTGCCTGCAATGCAGGAGACCTGGGTTGGATCCCTGGGTTGGGAATATCCCCTAGAGGAGGAAATGGCAACCCACTTCAGTATTCTTGCCTGGAAAATCCCATGGAAGAGAAGCCTGGTGAGGTACAGTCTATGGGGTCACGAAGAGTCAGACACAACTGAGTGACTTCGCTTTCACTTTTCAGAGCCTGTAGACCCCAGGGCTGAGTTATCTCAGGCTAAACAACTGCAAATGAGAGAGCACAACCACATCCATCAGCACATAATTGAATTAAAGCTTTACTGAGCAAGGCCCTGCCCACCAGAAGAAGAGCCATATTTTCCCACAACCAATCCTATTTGGAAGCTTATATAAGCCTCTTAGCCTCCTCCATCAGAAGCAGACAAAAGAAGAAAGAAAAACTACAGTCTCACAGTGGCTAAAACAAAAGCCACATTACAGAAAGTTAATCAGGATGAAAAAGAAAGTTATGTTCCAGAGATTAGCAAGGAGAGATAAGAAAGCCTTCCTCAGTGATCAATGCAAAGAAATAGAGGAAAACAATAGAATGGGAAAGACTAAAGATCACTTCAAGAAAATTAGAGATACTAAGGGAACATTTCATGCCAAGATGGACACAATAAAGGAGAGAAATGGTATGGATCTAACAGAAGCAGAAGATATTAAGAAGAGGTGGCAGGAATACACAGAAGAGCTATACAAAAAAGATCTTCATGACCCAGATAATCATGATATTGTGATCACTCACCAAGAGCCAGACATCCTGGATGTGTAGTCAAGTGGGCCTTAGGAAGCATCACTATGAACAAAGCTAGTGGAGGTGATGGAATTCCAGTTGAGGTATTTCAAATCCTAAAAGATGGTACTGTGACAGTTCTGCACTCAATATGCCAGAAAATTTGGAAAACTCAGCAGTGGCCACAGGACTGCAAAAGGTCAGTTTTCATTCCAATCCCAAAGAAAGGCAATGCCAAAGACTACTCAAACTACCGCAAAATTGCACTTATCTCACACGCTAGCAAAGTAATGTTCAAAATTCTCCAAGATAGTCTTCAATAGTCCATGAACTGAGAACTTCCAGATGTTCAAGCTGGTTTTAGAAAAGGCAGAGGAACCAGAGATCAAATTGCCAACATCCGTTGGATCATCGAGAAAGCAAGAGAGTTCCAGAAGAACATCTATTTCTGCTTTATTGACTATGCCAAAGCCTTTAACTATGTGGGTCACAACAAACTTTGGAAAATTCTGAAAGAGATGGGAATACCAAACCACCTGACCTATTTCTTGAGATATCTGTTTGGAGGTCAGGAAGCAACAGTCAGAACTCGACATGGAACAGACTGGTTCCAGATTGGAAAAGGAGTATGTCAAGGCTCTATATTGTCACCCTACTTATTTAACTCATATGACGAGTACATCATGAGAAATGCTGGGCTGGATGAAGCACAAACTGGAATCAAGATTTCTGGGAGAAATATCCATAACCTCAGATAGGTAGATGACACCACCCTATGGCAGAAAGCAAGGAAGAACTAAAGAACCTCTTGATGAAAGTGAAAGAGGAGACTGAAAAAATTGGCTTAAATCTCAACATTCAGAAAACTAAGATCATGGAATCTGTTTTCATCACTTCATGGCAAATTGATTGGGAAACAGTGGTTGACTTTATTTTTCTGGGCTCCAAAATTGCTGCAGATGGTGACTGCAGTCATAAAATTAAAAGACTCTTGCTCCTTTGAAGAAAAGTTATGACCAACCTAGACAGCATATTAAAAAGCAGAGACATTGCCAACAAAGGCCCATCTATTCAAAGCTATGGTTTTTCCAGTATCATGTATGGATGTGAGAGTTGGACTATAAAGAAAGCTGAGCACCAAAGAATTGATGCTTTTGAACTGTGGTGTTGAAGAAGACTCTAGAGAGTCCTTTGGACTGCAAGGAGATCCAACCCATCCATCCTAAAGAAAATCAGTTCTGAATATTCTTTGGAAGGACTGATGCTGAAGCTGAAACTCCAATACACTGGTCATCTGATTGGAAGAACTGACTCACTTGAAAAGACCCTGATGCTGGGAAAGATTGAAGTCAGGAAGAGAAGGGGATGACAGAGGATGAGATGGTTAGATGGCATCACCGACTCAATGGACATGAGTTTGGGTAGGGTCTGGGAGTTGGTGATGGACAGGGAGTCCTGGTGTGCTGCCATCCCTGGGGTCGCAAATAGTTGGACACAACTGAGTGACTGGACTGAACTGAACTGAACTATGTTCCAGATACAATCCCAGAAAAACAACTAAATGAAGGGAACAGATAAAATCCCAGAAAGTCAACTAAATGAAGTGGAGATAGGCAAATTACCAGAGAAAGAATTCAGAATAATGATAATGAAGATGATGCAGGATCTTAGGAAAACACTGGAGAAGATGCAAAAAATGTCTACCAAAGATATAAAAGAACTAAGTAACAAACAAACAGAGATGAATAATACATTAGAAGGAATCAACAGCAGAATAACTGAGAGAGAATGGATAAAAGACCTGGAGGAGAAAATGGTGGAAATGAAATCATCATAGAAGAGAGTATAGAAAAAAGAATGAGATAGCCTAAGACTCCTCTGAAACAAAATTAAATGCACCAACATTTGCATTATAGGGATCCCAGAAGGAGAAGAGAGAGAAAGAACCTGAAAAAAAATCTAAAGGGATAACAGCTAGAAACTTTCCTATATGGGAAAGGAAATTGTCAACCAAGTCCAGGAAGCACAAAGAGTCCCAGGCAGGATAAACCCAAGGAGGAACACATGGAGATACATAGTAATCAAACTGAAAAAATTAAAGACAAAGATAAAATATTAAAAACAAGGGGTAAGTGACAACATACAAGGGAACTCCCATTAGGCTAACAGCTTATTTCTCGAGAGAAACTCTACAAGCCAGAAAAGAGTGGTATGATATATTTAAAGTGATGAAAAAGAAGAACCTACTACCAAGAAAAATGTACCCAGCAAGACTCTCATTCAGATTTGATGGAGAAATTAAAAGCTTTCCTGACAAGCAAAAGTTAAGAGAAATTAGCACCACCAAACAAGTTTTACAACAAATACTAAAGTAACTTCTCTATGCAGGAAACACTAGAGAAGGGAAAGACCAACAGAAAATAAACCCCAAACAATTAAGAACTTATTAATAGGACCAAATGTACCTAGCAAAAGACATAGACCTGTTGTGCCTGTATGCACTTCCACTTACCACATCACTCTGCTTGACCCCCAAAATTGTAAGTAATTATTTTATATTGTTAGATATTCATGTTCCCATTATGGCTTACAGTTGTAATTATCTTTTATTTTTAATCTGGCTATTGATTGTGAAAACTTATAAACATAATTTACTATTGTGATAATGTAACTAATACCCACTTAAAACCATTTTGTTATGATTGGGCAAACAGAAAAATAATAGAAAGTATATTCTAAGTCATGAAAAAGAAGAACTTAAAACCAAGAATACCTTACCAAGCAAGACACTCAATCAGATCTGATGGAGAAAGAAAAATCTTTACAGACAAGCAGAATTAAGAGAATTCAGCACCACTAAATTACAGAACTGAAGTGACTTATCATGCACTCAGGCAAACCAGTTTTACAACACATACAAAGGAACTTCTCTAGGCAAGAAACACAAAAGAAGGGAAAGAGCTAAAAAAATAAACCACAAACAATGAACAAAACAGTAGTAGGATTATACATGTCAATAATCACCTTAAATCTAAATGGATTAAATGCACCAACCAAAAGACATAGACTGGGTGGATGCAAAAACAAGACCCATATTTATGTTGTCTACAAGAGACCCACCTCAGACCTGAAAGTAAGGGGATGGGACAAGGTATTTTACACAGATGGAAATCATAAGAAAGCTGGAGTAGCAACACTCACATCAGAAAAAAATAGACTTTGAAACAAAGACTGTTATAAGAGACAAAGAAGGACACTACATAATGATCAACAGTTCAATCCTAGAAGATATAACAATTATAAATGTCAGTTCAGTTCAGTTCAGTCACTCAGTTGTGTCTGACTCTTTGTGACCCCATGGACTGCAGCTTGCCAGGCCTCCCTGTCCATCACTAAATCCCAGAGTTTACTTAAACTCCTGTCCATTGAGTCAGTGGTGACATCCAGCCATCTCATCCCCTGTCTTCCCCTTCTCCTCCTGCCTTCAATCTTTTGCAGCATCAAGGTCTTTTCCAATGAGTCTTTGCATCAGGTGGCCAAAATATTGGAGTTTCAGCTTCAGCATCAGTCCTTCCAATGAACACCCAGGACTGACCTCCTTTAGGATGGACTGGTTGGATATCCTTACAGTAAATGGGACTCTCAAGAGTCTTCTCCAACACCACAGTTCAAAAGCTTCAATTCCTTGGTGCTCAGCTTTCTTCACAGTCCAGCTCTCACATCCATACATGACCACTGGAAAAACCATAGCCTTGACTAGACGGACCTTTGTTGGCTAACTAATGTATATGCACCCAATATGGTAACACCTCAATATGTAAGGCAAATACTAACAAACATAAAGGGAGAAAAGTTGAAAGCATTCCCTCTAAGACAGGGAACAAGACAAGATGTCCACTCTCACCACTTTTATTCAATGTAATTTTGGAAGTCCTAGCTACAATACAGGAATCAGAAAAGAATTAGAATAATGGGAACCCAGATTGGAAGAGAAGTTATATTGTTTTCAGATGACATGCTACTATACTTAGAAGATCCTAAAGATGCTACCAGAAAACAGTTAGAACTCACCAATCAATTTGGTAAAGTTATAGGTTACAAAATTAATACACAGAAATTTGTTGCATTTCTATACACTAACAATGAAAGATCAGAAAGAGAAATTCAAGAAGCAATACCATTTACCATTGGATCAAGAAGAATAAAATAGGGAGGTAGGAGGGAGATTCAAGAGGGAGGGGACATACATACACCAATGGTTAATTCATGTTGATGTATGACAGAAATCAAACCAATATTGTAAATCTATCACCAATCAATTAAAAGTGAATAAATATTTAAAAAATTAAAACATGATAAGGAAAAGCTTAGCAAAAAAAAGAATAAAATACTTAGGAATAAACCTACCTAAGGAGAAAAAAACCTGTGTTCCAAAAGCTATAGGAAGTTGATGAAATGTATCAAAGAAGACATTAAAAGGTGGAAAGACATGCCATATTCATGTTTTGGAAGGATCTATATTGTTAAAATGACTATACAGATTCAATGCAGTCCCTGTCAAATTACCAATGACATTTTTCACAGAACTAGAACAAAAAATCTCAAAATTTGTATGGAGACATGAAAGACTGTGAATAGCCAAAGCAATATTGAAAAAGAAAATCAGGAATTGAGGAATCAGTCTTCTTGAATTCAGGCTATACTACAAAGCTATAGTCATCAAAACAGTACAGTACTAGCACAAAAATAGAAGTATAGATCAATGGAAGAGTTTAGAAAACTCAGAAACAAGCCCAGGCACCTATGGCCAATTAATCTATGAAAAAGGAGGCAAGACTATACAATGTTGAAAAGACAGTCTCTTCAACAAATGTTGCTGGGAAAACTAGATAGCCACATGTAAAAAAAAAAAAAAAAAATCATTACTTAACTCCATACACAAAAATAACCTTAAAACGAATTAAAGATCTAAATGTGAAGACCAGTCACTATGAAACTCTTAGAGGAAACCATGCACAGAACACTCTTTGACATAAATCACAACAACATCTTTTTCAATCTGTCTCCCAGAATAATGAAAATAAAAGCAAAAATAAAGATATATGACCTACTTAAACTCAAAGCCTTTTTCATAAGGGAAACCATAAACAAAATGAAAAGACAATTCACAGATTGGGAGAAAATATTTTGAAATGATGTGATTGATAAGGGATTAGTATCTACAATTTACACACAGTTTATAATGCTTAATAGCATCAAAACAAACAACCCTGTCAAAAATGGGTAGAAGACCTGAATAGACATTTCTCCAAACAGGACATAGAGATGGCCAATAGACATATGAGAAGAAGTGGAACATCACTAGTTATTCAGTTCAGTTCAGTCGCTCAGTAGTGTCCCACTGTTTGTAACCCCATGAATCGCAGCACACCAGGCTTCCCTGTCCATCACCAACTCCTGGAGTTCACTCAGACTCACGTCCATCGAGTCATGATGCCATCCAGCCATCTCATCCTCTGTCGTCCCCTTCTCCTCCTGCCCCCAATCCCTCCCAGCATCAGAGTCTTTTCCAATGAGTCAATTCTTCGCATGAGGTGGCCAAAGTACCGGAGTTTCAGCTTTAGCATCATTCCTTCCAAAGAAATCCCAGGGCTGATCTCCTTCAGAATGGACTGGTTGGATCTCCAAGGGACTCTCAAGAGTCTTCTCCAACACCACAGTTCAAAAGCATCAATTCTTCGGTGCTCAGCTTTCTTCACAGTCCAACTCTCACATCTATACATGACCACTGGAAAAACCATAGCCTTGACTAGACGGACCTTTGTTGGCAAAGTAATGTCTCTGCTTTTCAATATGCTATCTAGGTTGGTCATAACTTTCCTTCCAAGGAGTAAGCGTCTTTTAATTTCATGGCTACAGTCACCATCTGCAGTGATTTTGGAGCCCCCCAAAATAAAGTCTGACACTGTTTCCACTGTTTCCCCATCTATTTCCCATGAGTGACGGGACCAGATGCCATGATCTTTGTTTTCTAAATGTTGAGCTTTAAGCCAACTTTTTCACTCTCCACTTTCACTTTCCTCAAGAGGCTTTTGAGTTCCTCTTCACTTTCTGCCATAAGGGTGATGTCATCTGCATATCTGAGGTTCTTGATATTTCTCCTGGCAATCTTGATTCCAGCTTGTGCTTCTTCCAGCCCAGTGTTTCCCATGATGTACTCTGCATAGAAGTTAAATAAACAATATACAGCCTTGATGTACTCCTTTTCCTATTCGGAACCAGTCTGCTCTTCCATGTCCAGTTCTAACTGTTACTTTCTGACCTGCATACAGATTTTTCAAGAGGCAGGTCAGGTGGTCTGGTATTCCCATCTCTTTCAGAATTTTCCACAGTTTACTGTGATCCACACAGTCAAAGGCTTTGGCATAGTCAGTAAAGCAGAAATAGATGTTTTTCTAGAACTCTCTCGCTTTTTCGATGATCCAGTGGATGTTGGCAATTTGATCTCTGATTCGTCTGTCTTTTCTAAACCAGCTTGAACATCTGGAAGTTCACGGTTCACGTATTGCTGAAGCCTGGCTTGGAGAATTTTGAGCATTACTTTATTAGCATGTAAGATGAGTGCAACCGTGCGGTAGTTTGAGCAGTCTTTGGCATTGCCTTTCTTTGGGATTGGAATGAAAACTGACCTTTTCCAGTCCTGTGGCCACTGCTGAGTTTTCTAAATTTGCTGGCATATTGAGTGCAGCACTTTCACATCATCATCTTTCAGGATTTGAAATAGCTTAACTGGAATTCCATCACCTCCACTAGCTTTGTTCGTGGTGATGCTTTCTAAGGTCCACTTGACTTCACATTCCAGGATGTCTGGCTCTAGGTGAGTGATCACACAATCATGATTATCTGGGTCTTGAAGATGTTTTTTGTACAGTTCTTCTGTGTATTCTTGCCACCTCTTCTTAATATCGTCTACTTCTGTTGCTGCTGCTGCTGCTAAGTCGCTTCAGTCATGTCCGACTCTATGCGACCCCATAGACGGCAGCCCACCAGGCTCCCCTGTCCCTGGGATTCTCCAGGCAAGAACACTGGATTGGGTTGCCATTTCCTCTGCTTCTATTAGGTCCTTACAATTTCTGTCATTTATCGAGCCCATCTTTGCATGAAATGTTCCATTGGTATCTCTAATTTTCTTGAAGAGGTCTCTAGTCTTTCCCATTCTGTTGTTTTCCTCTATTTCTTTGATTCATAGCTGAGGAAGGCTTTCTTATCTCTTCTTGCTATTCTTTGGAACTCTGCATTCAGATGCTTATATCTTTCCTTTCCTCCTTTGCTTTTCGCTTCTCTTCTTTTCACAGCTATTTATAAGGCCTCCCCAGACAGCCATATTGCTTTTTTGCATTTCTTTTCCATGGGGATGGTCTTGATCCCTGTCTCCTGTACAGTGTCATGAACCTCAGTCCATAGTTCATCAGGCACTCTATCAGATCTAGGCCCTTAAATTTATTTCTCACTTCCACTCTATAATCATAAGGGATTTGATTTAGGTCATACCTGAATGGTCTAGTGGTTTTCCCTACTTTCTTCAATTTAAGTCTTAATTTGGTAATAAGGAGTTCATGATCTGAGCCACAGTCAGCTCCTGGTCTTGTTTTTGTTGACTGTATAGAGCTTCTCCATCTTTGGCTGCAAAGAATATAATCAATCTGATTTCAGTGTTGACCATCTGGTGATCACTAGTTATTAGAGAAATGCAAATCAAAGCCACAGTGAGATATTACTTCACACTGGTCAGAATCATTATCATCAAAAAATCCACAGAAAACAAATTATGGAGAGGGTGTGGAAAGAAGGGAACTCTCCTGTCCCATTGGTGGGAATGTAAATTGGTACAGCTTCTACGGAGAAGAATATGGAGGTTTCTTAGAAACCTAAAAGTAGAGCTAGCATACGACCGTGAAATCCACTCCTGGGCATATAGCCAGAGAAAAACATGGCCCCAAATGATACATGCACCAAAACATTCATTGGAGCATTGTTTACAGTATCCAAGATATGGAAGCAACCTAAATGCCCATCAACAGAGGAATAGATAAAGAAAATGTAGTATACACACACACACACACACACACAATGGAATATTACTCAGCCATTAAAAAGAATGAAATAATGCCATCAGCAGCAACGTGGATGGAACTAGAGATTGTCATAGTGAGTGATGTAAGTCAGGCAGAGAAGCAGGAATACCATATAACATTCCTAATATGTGGAGTCTAAGAAGAAATGATACAAATGAAGTTACTTGCAAAATAGAAAGAGACCCACAGGCTTAGAAACTGAAATTACAACTGCTGAGGGGAAGGGAAATTTAATGACTTTGGGAAAGTCATGCACACACTACTACATTTAAAATCGATAACCAAAAAAGACCTATTGCATAGCACATGGAACTCTGTTCAATGTTATGTGCCAGCCTGGATAAGAGGGGAGTTTGGGCGAGAATGGATACATGTCTATGTATGGCTGAGTCCCTTCACTGTTCACCTGAAATTACCTCAACATTATTAATGGGTTATACCCCAGTACAAAATTGTTTTTGGTGTTAAAAAATAAAAATTAAAAAATATTATAAGAGGTTTAATTTATTCAAACATTCTAAAACAATTTTGGAGTCCAGATATGTTCTAGGCTCTAGAGCTTATTTCTGCCTTAGAATTCAAAAGTTAATTTAGTCTGACCGCATACTGTTCAGATAGATGTGATTCTAGCACTATAGAAGGTATTTCCATCTGCAAAACTCTAGCACTATGCGGTTCAAAATTCCTGCATTGTACCCAGAGCATTTATTATTGCTAAAATGTAGAATTTCACAACTAAATTACTACTTCCTATGTTCTAAATTCAATAATGTAGAAATCGCAACTAGGAGGTAAATTTGCTATCTTCAGGAAATGTTCCTCATCACACTGACTTCGTTTATTCATATAAGGCCAGACCTTCTATCATGGGCTGTCATTACTAGAAATTGGGAAGGTTTTGTAGAGATGCTGTCACTCGGAGGAAGGTCCATTTTTTGTCACTTTGGTTAGAAAAAAATCTGATAAACTATCCTTGGAAAATAAAGTGTTAGTCTTATTTGCAAACATTATTAAATTATAGTTTGGTCTAGGAACATTAAGTACTAATATTGATGAAATATACTGAAAAAACTATAGCCTCAAACCATGGAGAGTATCTACTTTCTTCATGAAGGAAAATTATATAGACATTAATAATATCATTGCAGCTGGTAAGTCACTGACTAACTCCATTTTTATGATTTGCCACGGTTTATGAGTTGGCAGAGACACATAGTTTCTTTCAATACTGCTTTCTCATTATTAAGGATCAAAATATTTCAGTGATGGATAGAGCATGCAACATTGCTGAGACATCATTACACACATTTATTTCTAACTCTTCAGCTTTTGACAAAGTATAGTTTTTTAATCTAACAAAACTGAATCAATCACAGTGAATGTTCATCACTGAACACAATAGACATAGTCCTGAAAAGGGAAAGGTGGTAAGGCTAACTGGTTAAACCATGTATTAGGGAGCTATGTTTCCTGACTTATCATTATAATATATGAGTGTTAGAAATAAGTTACTTTTTTTTTAGATCTTGATTTTCTCACCTCTCAAATGGAGATAATAATGGTATAGAAATGCTTTGAAAATCAAATGAGAAAATCTGTAAAGCTAGGTACACCATATAAGTTTTTGTTCTCATTTCTCTCTCATAAGTTTTGAAGAGGGGGCATACTAATAATCACTGTTGGGTAAGATGCATAATGTAAGATTTTCTGAGCAAGATGGGTACATGATTATTCTATGTAAAGCACCCTTAGCTCAGTGCTTGACACTCAGTAAAAGTTCAATTAATGCAAAAAAAAAAAAAATTTGCTATCTTTCAATTGTTCAGTCATGTCCGACTCTGCAACCCCATGGAATGCAGTACGCCAGACTTCCCTGTCCTTCACCATCTCCCAGAGTTTTCTCAAACTCAAGTCCAATGAGTCAGTTGTGCCATCCAACCATCTCATCCTCTGTCATCCCCTTCTGCTCCTACTTTCAGTCTTTCTCAGCATTAGGGCCTTTTCCAATGAGTCAGCTTTTCGCATCAGGTGACCAAAGCATTGGAGCTTCACCATCAGTCCTTTCAATGAATAGTCAGGATTGATTTCCTTTAGGATTGACTTGTTTGATCGCTTTGCAGTCCAAAGGACTTGCAAGAGTCTTCTCCAACACCACAGTTCAAAAGCATCAATTCTCCAGTGCTTAGCCTTCTTTAGTTAACAAAGATTAGTAAAATTTTAAATTTTATCTATTTACCTGTTGTTTGAAGAGCAAATCTCCTTTTTTAAATATTTTGAGCCAAGAGCAACTAAGAGCAAAATCCAACCCAATGAGTCCTAGGAACTTTGCTCATAGGCAGAGCTATCAAATAATCATTAATTTGTGTAAGCAATGTTTACATTGCATCCTTTATTCCAAGTATTGGAGTAGGTACTGTAGATAGAGCAAAGAGGATATAGTCCTTGCCCTCTTGGAGCCTACTTTTTAAATACACTCAAGGGACAACAATGTTTAGGAAACTTTTAAAAATTTTTATTTACTTTTTTGTTCTTTTTTTTTTTTTTTTTAGAAATGGAGTTCGACAAAAGTTAAACATAAGGAAAGAATGTTAGGATAAACATGAACTGAAAGAGTCATTAGGACAGGAGTCCTAATACAAAGAATGAGACCAACCTTTTTTCTGTCATTTCTAGAGAATAAAGCTCTTTGGAGGACACAGTAACCTCATTACCTACAAAGATATTTCTTTACAAAACTCTTGTAATAAAAGGAATTCTAAATGATAGTCTGAAAATGTGTCCCAGAGTATGCTGAGAAACTAACTTACTGTTGAGATCTAATTATGTTTAGAAGAAGAAGGAGGGTGGGCAGAGAAGAAGGGCTTAAATTACTTGGTATGAACAAATTGGGAGGAAAACTTTCCAAAAAGTGTATTCCACAATAACACCTAAGATTCTATGTTACTTTTTATTGAATATAGTTGATTTACAATGTTGTGCTAGTTTTAGTTGTATAGAAAGTAAAGCAGAATCTGTTCAGATTCTTTTCCCATATAGGGTATTGCAAAATATTGAGTATGGTTCCCTGTGCTATGCAGTAGATCCTATTGGTCAAATGTTTTATATATACTAGTGTGTATAAAGAGGCAACCAATGGTGTAAATCTGCTTTTCTAGCAGAATTTCTGAATTAAGCTTGACTGAGAGCTCTTAGAATCTTAAATATCACTGCTCTGGGTAAGTTACTCCTCTTTTCCATGCTTCTTTCCTACTCTTCAGATCAAGACTGGAACTGAAGTATAAAGATATTCTACTTACAGAATATCTTCTATAAGTTATCTAGGTTATCTAGGGTCTAGGACTCACATAAGTAAGGGTGATCTCCATTTATGTATAATCCCCCAAATCTCAATGACTTAACAAATAAATGCCTACTCTTTACTCATGGAACTTTAGTTACTGGTTGGGCATACCTCTAAATTTGGCTCAGAGATTCAAGGTATTTCATAACCTGTTGGTCCTGCGTTGCAAGAGAGTTGCAAGAGAGCTGGAATATGTGTGAGGAAATATAAATATTCAACCATCAGCAAAATGCATCATCTACATGGCTGTATTATCACACAGAGAGCAAGTTAACAGAAATGGCATTATAGTTAAATTAAGTTTAGGATTTGAACAGGAACTGAGATGAATAGTGGTGAGAATTTCTAAGGGTGTGCTTTATTAAAGAGTGAAGAAATGTTTCAGAAAGAAAGTTATCAAAACTACTTAAAAGCAGAGCTATCCCTCAATATTAATTCAAAAATATGAAATGGAATATTAAAATGGATAGTTTTTAAAGGAATCAGAAAATTGAGATACATAAGATTTTCAAATACTTCACTAATTTTCTGGGTCAATAATATAATTTCATGCTTCTGATGTTTCATTTTCAGCACCAGATTGAATCATCTCTCGTTCATAAACTCACTTTCTTAGACACAAGTCCATTGATAAATGACTTGACAGTGCCAGAAAATTGATATATATATTTTTTGTAGAGGACAATATTTATCTTGTTCAGAAAACAAAATCTGCACATTCAAAGAATGTCTTTGGCATCTGTGATAGAGCCAAACACTTCATTCACTTCACTGATGCATGGTATTTGTGTCACTGGAGGAAAAAAATTTTTTTTTCATCAACACATCTTATCCTCTGACAGTCTGAGAAAATAATTTAATGTGTCTTTCAACAGCAGTCTACAGTTCTATAGTGCAGAACCTCAAGTCTTCAGAATGATTTTGAAGCAAACCTTGAAAAGCAAACCTAGGAGCTGTATGTGTCTATGTGCGGGTTATATGTGTGTAGGTGTACTGTTTGGGAGATAATGACAAGAGAGATAAATACCATAAGGGACAGTTTTAATGCCAAACCTCATATCTAGGTGAAAGACTTTTTAATTTTTTTTGGAAATGGGGGGAAAGATAATGTGAAAAGGCAAAGTACCAACTCATTTCTTTTCATGCTTCCAACAGCTGTATCACCCTAAATTTTGACAGAGTAAATGTCTGAATTTTAAAAACTAAGCTCTATGTAATGATTTTTATCATTAGCTCTTAATCTTAATATCAATACAAACATTTTCAAAAGTGGAACTGAACTGCACTTAATTAAGAACATAGCATAATAAATTATCTCTCTCAGGGGATAAGTAGTGTGGTGTTGTGCCTCCTCAATTTAAAGCAAAAACAAAGTGTTAAGAAATATATGTTTCTTTTGATGCTTAACATTTAAAAAAACACACACTGCAAAAATTTGAAAGCCAAGATGCTTGCTTTGGAAAATTATGCAAAGTTTGGTTTTGCAAGATGAGTAAGAGTTATTCAATAATAAATAAGATTTTCATGCCATGGAAATTTTAAAAATATACAGTAATTTAGAAGATGATAGGAAGTTCTTGTGGAAACAAATTTCCATAGGAAAATAGCAAAAGTTTTACAGTACATTCATGGATTCATAATGATTATGTAGATTTATTCTTTAATTTGAAGGATGATTTTATTCCAGATTCCCTGGGTAGATGACATTAGCTAATTATTTTTCTATCATTTTCTATAATTGAGATGATGTTTCAGATTACTGTCTTTCACAGGAAGACAAGAAGGCAGCAATGATGTAAGCTACCCTGTGGTGGGTTCCCATTACAATGTAAAATTCTCAAATGTAAGAATTTAGCATAAATCTATTTTAAATTTAGATAGCATAAACCTATTTAAATTTGAAATATTACAGAAGATTGATTTATTAATAATTGTGCAATTTTGTAAAATATTTGCAATATAATTATCAGTAATTGCTTAGTAAGTTGACATTGCTGCTTTGTTTTGGAATATAGAGATAGGCACAATATTTATAAATATTGTGCATATAAATATTTATATATATACCACATAGTCTATATTATTTTATAAACAACTAAATATAAAAATATTTATTTAATAAGGTTCACATTAAAAGCTAGAGATATTCACTGTTTCATAAAAAGAACTTGCACAATTTATCCCTTCCCTCCCCCTTTCCTCACAGTAACCATAAGTTTGTTTTTTATATCTGTGTCTCAATCCTGGGGGGTCACAGTGCATGACTTATGGAATTTTAGTTCCACATATAAGATTGGAATTGACATATACAGACTACCATTATAAAACAGACAACTCATAATGACTTATTATAGAGCACAGGGACTCTACTTAGTACTCTGTAATCACCTATATGGGAAAATAATGTAAAAAGTAACAGATATATGTATAACTGATTCACTTTATTGTACACCTGAAACTAACACGATATTGGAAATCAACTAAAAATTGATTGTAAAGTTTTGCAATTTATACATTATTGCAAATCAATAAATTTTTTTAAAGAAGAACTTGCACAAGCATTCCATGAGTAAAATGGTTGAGTTCAGTGGGAACTACTTACATCAGATACTACAGAATAATCACATTACAAACCTTACTGCCATGCCAAGTACATTAAAAATGTTTTTGTAGTATAACAGTGTGTGGTAAATTTTCATGATTTTCTTTGTGGTCAGTTCCTTTTTAAGTATCTTCCTTCATGGGAAGTTCTCATGATGCAAGATATACTCTCTCTATAGATATCTGAAAGTACATATTTTGAACAAGCATACACCATTCTTGAAATTTGCATATGGGTAGCTCAGAAAGTCTGATATTGGACAATTGAATGTTAATATTCCATTTGGAAACTCTATCATCCATCATCCACGAAAGTACTTTTCCCCATGGGAGTCTGCTCACAGACTTAACTGAATAAATGATAGAAAATCATCCAAGTGAAAAGCTTCTCTCAAGTAATAAATGACAATAATATTAAGGAGAGGCAAAATTCAAAAAACCCAGCAATCTGTAATGAGTGAAAAGTAATTAATTTTGAAATAGTATTTGTGTGATTCTTATCAATCCAAGTAATTCAGCAGTCCCTCAATTTGCCTCAAAGCTTTTATTTATGTAAAACATGTTAAATTTATATGTGTCCACTCTAAGAGTCAGAAAAATGATAAGATCCTGTAATAAAAATCACTGGCATGGCTCAATGTGTTAAGAACATCAAACAGTGAATTAGAATCAATTTTAAAATGTGAAAAAATATTTTCTTATTTTTAACACTGAGTATCTGAATTAATTTACAGAGTGAGAACCAGCCTAGGAAGCAAATGTGTAAGTTGAGGTGTTTGCTTTAAAAGTAAACAAAAGAAAAAATTTCCTCCTTATATACAACCCCACTTCCATCTGGAGAGTGAGAGAGAGAGAGAGGAGGGAAGGAGGAAAGGATGGAGGGAGAAGTATAATTTAGTCTTTTTATTTGATATCTTGGCATATTTTTCATATTCTTACAGTAAAGTAAATTAACTTTCCTGATGAACTCCATTTACTTAAATACTTTTTTTTTTTTTCTGTTTTCTGACTTGCAGCCTAAGGTAAATAAAGAGAGAAGGAAACTCCAGCTGAATCACATAGAAACCTTAAATAGCAATGCTGCAGTTCTTCTTCCGTATTCATTAGTTTCTGTGGATTTTGTGTGGAAATGAGCCTTTACAAGGAACACAGTATCCTTAATGGCATAAGTTCATGAATCCAATATCTAATCCTTGACCTCAAGTATCATATTCAATATAGAGATGAAGTAAAACACATTTTTCGAGTAAAACTTAGATGAGAAGGTTTAAATTTATTTTAGAAACTCCTAATTCCATCTCATTTTATTCTTTTACCTTCAATGAAACAATGAAAAAGCTTTTCCTTATTCATACAAAATAAGGCTTCTAATATTATTTTCACATCAGGAGTTATTTGCTATGCTGATGCATGTTGAGTGGCACCAAAAGTGATTTTCACCATGGCCACAGCAGTATTCCAATTAAAACACTAACATGAGACTTCACCTGTTACCTTCTCTGCCTTGAGTGCTAAAGAATTGATGCTTTTGAACTGTGGTGTTGGAGAAGACTCTGGAGAGTCACTTGAACTGCAAGGAGATCAAACCAGTCCATCCTAAAGGAAATCAGTCCTGAATATTCATTGGAAGGACTGATGCTGAAGATGAAACTCCAATATTTTGGCCACCTGATGCAAAGAATTGACTCATTGGAAAAGACCCTGATGCTGGGAGGGATTGGGGGCAATGTTTTAAATTCCCTTATTTAAAAAAAAATGGTCATAAATTTGGGCATAGAGTAGGATTAACTAGTTCAGAACTTTAAAACAAAAATTGATTATCAATGTGTCAATTTATGTTTCAGAAGAAAACTTTCAGTAAGATAGGATGCAGATCTCTTATCTAAGTCACAAATCTCACCAGATAATCTGTGCTACCTGTATACCTCTTTGTTGACCTTTGATTAAATCGGCAACACTGGAGTCACTCTCTGTTTCTAGTTCCCTGGAGGAAACGCTAATAATTTTGATTCAGTTTTGTACTCCTCTAGCCATCAGCACAGATTCACATATCATGTTTCCAGGACAATGGAACATGGCAGCAAGATATGCTGCTGACTGTACTGTTTTTTGACCACGATGTAACTCATTAACATCCATCTTCTTCAGGTCAATACATAACATTGTGCTGATTCTTTAAAAACATTTCTATCTGCATGTCTTGCAGATATGTCTGAAGGGAATAGGAATCAGCAAGCAGAAACTGGTAGCTTGTGAGGCATTCTGGGCCTGGTTGTGCAGGACATGTTTTGAATAAGCAACAAGGGTGTATCAGCTGGTCCTTTCTTATCTTCCTAATTAGAGATCCTCAAAATCCATAACAGTAAATGACCCTTCAGATTGATGAGGGAATCTGATTGAAAAGCATCCAAAATTTTTGTCAATGCCATCATAAATAGACCTTGGCAGAATTCCTTTAAAAAAAATTTTGGCCACAAGTGTACATAATTAATTGCAGTTCTGACTCACTGTATTATAAGTCTGGATCCTCAGAATAGAAAGTCATATTTTGGATGACATCTGTGAAATGGTATTCCTTGGTCCTAGGTGATTTAAAGATTCTATAAACACTCCTTCTATAATTTTATATGATATGATATGGAGATGAAAAAGATAGCCCACTAAGCCTTGCATCAGAGACAAGGGAGCATGTGTACACAATTCCCACCAGAGCTGACTTTCAATCCCCTCTTACAGGAAACTGGTGCACATTTAGTAGACCAGGATTCGCTTTTCATCCTGTATTATTTTCTATTTTAAAAGCCCCACTCATGTCAAACCTTCTTTATCATTTGGGTTGAAGTTATTGATAATTACATGTAAGCAGCAGAAGTATATCAGGACTGTTCTGCAGTAATAAGTTTACCACAGTTGTGATAATTCCCTGAATGCTCCTTTTTTGACATTTAATGATATTTATTGTCTACATAATCAATAAAATGAAGTATGTGCATTCTCATATGTCCTGTGTATGTGTGTGTGTGTGTGATTTAAGAAAGATATAAAGATATGGACATTTTAAACCTCTACACTGAAAAATATGAGATTGTCATTTCTAGATTATATGCTTTTAAATATCATTATGCCTAGTAGAAATTTCATCTGAAGCTAGTAACAGAGCTTTGAATCCAGTGACCTATACAAGTAGTGATTGCACACACATACACACATATGTGCATATAAACATATAGAAGTGTGTATATAAATATATTCATATGTACACAAATATATGGATCATATATAAACATATAAGTTATAGACTATGTACATGTATACATATGTGTGTACATGTTGAGTAAAAATAAACTATTCTTCAACTGGGAACTGAAATAACTGTTATTGTCTCTATATAAGCAAGTAAACTATTTTTATAGGATTCTTTATACTCTATGTTGAAAAACTAACTTGCCTATGTTGCTGTTTAGTTCAAAGTGGCATAATCCAACAAAGAAATACATTAATAAATACTGCTCAGAGATAAACTAGACATTGGACAGACAAAATATTTTAAGAATCATTAACAATTACAAATTAATAAGGGAATAAGTGTAGATATTTCATATTGGAATTATAAGGCATACAATGAAGAAAAAACAGAGAAAAAGTTTGGGAGATGGAAGTGATCAGATTATTGTTCTAGATTTCGGTATCAGTGCATCTCCTCCTTGCTATGGTATATTTCTTCTTGTGCAATGAATGGAAAAGATGCTATATCTCAAATGTAAATAAAATGATTCCACTGTAAGAGAGGTAAGAAAGATAGATTCCCTTCATGGAAAATCAATTCTCTAAGCTTGCTCTATATGGGTTTCTCTCATCTGACAAATAAAATGTAGCATGTAGAGAGAAATGTGAGATGACATAAGGGTCTTGTCAGGTCATTCCTAGAAAGATTAGGAGCTATAAATGGGGTCCTTTGCCAACAAAGGTCCGTCTAGTCAAGGCTATGGTTTTTCCAGTAGTCATGTATGGATGTGAGAGTTGGACTGTGAAGAAAGCTGAGTGCCAAAGAATTGATTCTTTTGAACTGCGGTGCTTCAGAAGACTCTTGAGAGTCCCTTGGACTGCAAGGAGATCCAACCAGTCCATTCTGAAGGAGATCTGTCCTGGGTGTTCTTTGGAAGGAACGAAGCTAAAGCTGAAACTCTAGTACTTTGGCCACTTCATGCGAAGAGTTGACTCATTGGAAAAAACTCTGATGCTGGGAGGGATTGGGGGCATGAGGAGAAGGGGACAACAGAGGATGAGATGGCGGGATGGCATCACCAACTCAATGGACGTGAGTCTGGGTGAACTCCGGGAGTTGGTGATGGACAGGGAGGCCTGGTGTGCTGCAATTCATGGGGTCGCAAAGAGTCAGACACTAATGAGCAACTGAACTGAACTGAACACCACTGAATGGGGTCCTCCTGGTGTTGCTTTAATAACATCTAAAATGAAAGAACAACTTCAATGAAGGCTATCAAAATGATGAAAGGAAAATCAGACATTTAATCCTTGAAAGACGTTTGCATCACCGGCTCTTTCCAGGAGAGAGTTGCAGCCCTTTGAGTTCAAAGATATTTACCCACTATTTTTTTTCTTTTTCTGAGTGCACCTGGGAATTATAACATGGAAAACCAAGGATTACAAGGATTCCTTGCAATTAAGGAACTGGATTGCAATTCCAAGAGGTCTTAGAATTTAGTTTTCATTCGGCTACTGTGATCTGAAGATTTCTATATTTCTTTTATGTACAAATCCATCTTTTCCCCATTTTCACCTTCAATCTTTTATCCTCTAAATATTCTGAAAACTTGCATGATATGCCATGATTTTTTTTCCTCACCAGTATTTTTATTTGACACCTCTCCTCCACAGTTTAGATGCCACTTACTCAATGTCTTTCCTAGACACTCAAGCTCCAGTAGTCTCAAAGAATCCTGAACTCAATGCAACTTTTCTCATTTCCTTTTAATCTCCTGCAAATGCTGTCTTATAAGTTCCTTGTGGCTCATCATTTGCTATTAGAAACTATTTAATGAATAAATTAATCAAAATTACTTAAATTTAAGCTGCATTAATCATATGAATCCATAAACTAATGCAATATATTGCAGCTAATCTCCAAGATATTTCAAAGTGTACTCAGCTTTTGATATTCACTTAGTGTGTAGCTTCCTTCCACATTATATCAGAATTGGTTTCTGTGACTGATAGAATATAAAAACAGTGTTAGGTCATGTTTCAGGTAATATTATCAATGACTGAAGCTTCCCTTTTGATTATCTTCTCTCTCTCTCCCTTTCTTTCTCTCTAATTCTTTGCTCTGGGGGAAGTTATGTTGCTGCTGCTCAGATGCTCAGTCATATCTGATTCTTTGCAACCCCATGGACTATCACTTGCCAGGCTCCTTTGTCCAGGGAATTTTCCAGGCAAGGACACTAGAGTGGGTTGCCATTCCCTACTCCAAAGGAGAAAGGAAAATCATGCCTAAATCGTTACTTTAAAATGGCAGTGAAAATGATATTTTTCATATTTTTGTGTCATGTTGATTTTCCACTTTGTCCTTGCACATAAGTGTTTCCAATCAAAGAAAGTATATTTCTATCTCTGTATCTCCTCTGTTTTCCTGGGCTTATTATTCCCAAGGCATATTTTCGGAAATCTAGCCACCTAGCCATAGCCTGAGAGCATTACTTTAATCTAGGCATGCAAGTAGTGAAAAAAATGAGCAGTTCACTCCCCTCCATAACCTCTAAGACTGACTGATCTCTGATCATACAGTGGTCTCACAGAATGAATAAACAAGATTTTCACTAAATGCTGATACTAAGCACTCTTATGGGTAAGGGTAAGGGAAGGACAAACCTTCCATATCCTCTCTACAAACAAATGCTAGTAATGCACAGGTAGGTACTCCTGCAAGGAAGAGGAAACTGATTAGTTAGGTCTGGGACAGTGCAGAACTATGTGAAGTGCAAGCACAAATGTACTCTTTGAGTGAGTGGACATAAGCCCTCTGTTGCTTTTATTTAACCAAGCTTTTCTTTGTATTTCAAGCTGGTTCTCTCGAACTTTTACTATTTTGAAAAAAAGGTGTCTGACCGAAAACCTGCTTAAATAAACTTGAGTTTCTGGCTTCATTGACATGCTTCATTGAAGATTTACAGTTATTCCTTTGTGATGAGAATCAAACCTTGCCAGACATGATCTTAAGTAAAAGAAAAGACAAAGTGTCTTACATAGATAGCATAATCCCAGATACACAAGGCTTCCAGGAAATCTCTCTGTAAACTTTGCTGACAGCTCCATGGAGCATCACATATTTCAAGTAAATGACTACTTGCACCATATGACCATAAGGCCTTTCACAGAATTGTCACTGTTTACTGTTAAGTGAAACTGAATTGGTTCTCCTTTGAGACAAAGCTTGCTTAAGGAAAGCAGCTATTAGTAACCCAGAATGGTCATCAATGATTCCAAACATCGTGAAATGTTAAGCTGCTGCTGCTAAGTTGTTTCAGTTGTGTCTGACTCTGGCGACCCCATAGACGGCAGCCCACCAGGCTCCCCCGTCCCTGGGATTCTCCAGGCAAGAACACTGGAGTGGGTTGCCATTGCCTTTTCCAATGCATGAAAGTGAAAAGTGAAAGTGAAGTTAAGGTAACACTTAAAATAGCAATGACACTAAGTAATCACAGAGATATGCCTATCATGTATTCTTCCTCCCAAACAGGTCTCATATCACATATTGGAGGTTCTTATTAGGATTTAGATAGCTCAGTTGGTAAAGAATCCATCTGTAATGCAGGAGACCCCAGTTTGATTCCTAGGTTGGGAAGATCTGCTGGAGAAGTGATAGGCTACTCACTCAAGTGTTCTTGGGCTTCCCTTTAGGCTCAGCTGGTACAGAATCTGCCTGCAATGCAGGAGACCTGGGTTCCATCCTTGGGTTAGGAAGATCCACTGGAGAAGGGAAAAACTACCCACTCCAGTATGCTGACCTGGAGAATTCCATGGACTGTATAGTCCAGGGGGTCGCAAAGAGCTGGGCACAACTGAGTGACTTTCACTTTCATCTTTTTCTTTCACTTTCTATACATCTTTTGAGTCTACTAATAACCTTGCCTTTAGAAAAAGCAGCTACCAGAATCTCTTAATAATAAAATATGCTTTATTTTATCATTCTATCCCCATCAGTTATTTTTAAGTATCACACATTGGATGTGTGAGAAAAATGCACAATATTTTCTAATTTAATTAAGATAGTTGCCTCTAGCTAATAAATGAGAATGAAAAAGTAAGCAACAAGGCTCACATGCTTTGATCCAGAAGTCTTCAACTTGCATTTGTTCTAGGAATAAGTGGAGAAGCCTTTCCCACTCATTTCATGTTTCGGATCCACATGGTATGTTCACAATTATATTTTCTTTAAATCACCCTCTGGCTTCGTCATATATGCCTACCTCATTGTTCTTTAACATGACTTTCTATCATGAAATGTATAACTTTAGGAATATTGCAAATAACCAGATTATTATAAAAGTTAAGAAGGAGGGACCTTTGCTTATTCTTATTCAGGAGTGTGCAAATATATATATGTGTGTGTGGTGTAAGTAAGAGAGAAAAAGAGATTCATAAAATTATCAACGAATAGAAACTTTTTTTTCACTTGAGTAACTTTTTTTTATGACCTAAAATTTTTCTCAATACAGCTTTCAGTTCATGATATATTAAAGTTAATCCATGCTTACTATCCAAGGACTGTAGAAAAGAACACAGAATTTTGAAGTGTGGCTTAGGGCCAAGAACATGAGTTATTTGTCAGAGCTGTTTTTAATGTGTATCAGTGCTTTGTAATGGATTTATTACTAGGGAAATTAGTTAGAGGGAAAGACTTATTGAATTTCACAAAAACATAAGTATAATTGAATGTATTATTCACTTGGTATAAATCCAACTTTATTAACAAGTGGACATCATTCAATTTTTCACGTTTTCCAAAGGTCAATATCCTTTCCTCAAGGCTGGTGAAAAGTCATTAGTCTTCCAGTCATTATTTGGATGGCTTAAGGCTATGACAGAAGGAGAGTTATTTATTTGACTTTTTTTTGATCATCATTTGCAAAATGTGGAAAGCATTAAAGAGATTTCTAGAGTAAAATAATAATAGTTATTATTTTGGATGTTACACACTATACTATAATATATAATATTTGTGTTTAATTTATCTTTTATTATTTTATTTCATTATGCAGTACACAGAGGGAGAAAGTCTGATAATAAATGTGTACTAAACAAAGCTTCATGTAAATGTTTTATAGATATTTAATCATCATGACAGGGCTTTCCAAGGGGTGCTAGTGGTAAAGTACCCACCTACTGATGCAGGAGACATAAGAGACGTGGGCTTGATCCCTGGGTCAGGAAGATCCCCTGGAGCAGGGCATGGCAACCCATTCTGGTATTCTTGCCTGCTGAATCCCCATGGACAGAGGAACCTTGTGGCTACAGTCCATAGGGTTGCAAAGAGCTGGACATGACTGAAATGATTTAGCATGCAAGCATACAGGCAATCATCACAACCACCTATGGGGTAAGTTATTACCCCAGAAGTTATTGTAACACTACTTTATTAGTGTTATTCCCATTTTACTGACAAAGGAATTAAAATTCAGAGAAATTAAGCTAAACAAGATCACTTCCCTTGTGAGTGTCAAACCTGGAATGAAACATCAACTCTGGAAATCCCAGCTCTTTTAGCACCAGTATTTCCTTTGCCGACTCAGCCATGATTATCTGGCATGTTAAATATGCAAAAGTGAACTGACGGAGTTAGCTTGTCTTTTATTCAATGATATATTTTAAATATCTGGGTTTGGGATTTAACTGAACCAAAGTTGTAGTTCATAATATATTGTGCACTATCCGAGCACAATTTATTTTAAAAGATGGTATACTGCATGGGATGGTGGAGAAAGGCTGGATGTAAACTTCTCAGCCTAATCTGGGCTGTACACTTTCCAGAGGATGTCAATGTTGAGAACCTGGGGGAGGAATTTAGAGTTATGTTTCCAAAGGTAGGATCCAAAAGCCTCTGGTTTCTCAATAAATTTTCTGTGAATATATTGATGTAAACACTTAGGAGGAAACATCCCTGAAAGATTCAGGAGATGAATTTTAAGAAAAAGAGAAGGAAGAGTGAAGAGAAATTGGAAGAAGAAAGAGGAGGTGGAGAAGGAGGAAGAGAGATAAAATGCATATGAGTATAAACATTAACTGATATTCTTTTACCTGGAGTGAATCTTGCAGCTCCATAGAAAATGTACTTCAAGTTTTGAACATAGCCAATGGCTAAAATAAGCATTTTGAGTATAAAATATGTCTACTACTGATACTCTACTAACTGATGTTCCTTTGCCTGGAGTGAATCTTGCAGCTCCATAGAGAATGTAGTTCAAGTTATTGAACATAGCCAATGGCTAAAATAAGCATTTTGAGTATAAAATATGTCTCTGTTGGGTTTTATTTGTTTAGAAATGGAGCTAAGCTAGTGTTGGCAGCTTTTCAAATATCT